>NC_092698.1:7266722-7352872 GCF_964275005.1 Diadema setosum
TTGTGGAATGAACAAGAAGTTTATATGCAGTGAAATCATTGATTATTGTGTTTGTTTTTGTCATTATTTTCATTCTTTTTTTTTTGGGGGGGGGGAGGGGGAGGGAGGATAATTGCTAAATGTGTTTGGCCACAATGAATAATGCAAAGATAGGACAAGATGCACTAAATTCTAAAGGAATTTGAAGTATAACAGTGTACTCAAACATAACAGCTTCTTTTATTTACACCCATGCCAAAGTACCGTACTGTAGGGCAGATAACCAAGGATTTTTTTTTTTTAATTTCACACTGTATTGAACTATCCCATTAGCAACCAAAAATTGTAAGCAAGTAAATTTTGTACAAATGTACTCTCATCAATGCAATACAACAAATGAAGTTTACTGCAGTAAGGGCAGATCAAGTATCATGTTTCTAGTAATTATGCATGTAGTATGAAACTAGGTAAGTGACAGTTCAGTTGGTTACAGAGAGAGAGAGAGAGAGAGATGAAAAAAAAATTTTTAGAAAAAAAAATGTTTGTGTACATGTGAGTTTGTCTTTAAGATCAGTCAAACTCAATCATGCTAACTGCATGGAAGTACCAGGAAAAGTATGGTACAGGGAAGTGTGCAGAGGTGTGTTTAGCACTGACTGAGTGTCGGTCTCATGTAGCCAGCTTCTTCATGCACATTTTATGTAATATTGCTCACAGGTTCAACTACCGGTCAACACACTACCTTGTCACCCATGGGTTTTACAACTTTTTGAACTGGTTTGACGAGCGGGCCTGGTTCCCCCTTGGGAGGATTGTTGGTGGGACTGTAAGTATCTTTTCCAGCAGTTTGGGGTTCATGAAGATATCAGTCTGTGATGCCCAGAGATTTCTGTGAATTTGTCTGTATCTTTGATTGTAACTTTATACCAGAAGTTTGTTGTGGTTACTAAGGTGTGACAACAGTGACCTTTTTGCATGCAGCTGATGAGTGGTGGGACAATCTATCTTGAGTAAATAGTGGTATAGAGGGTACGGTAAGCTACAGCATAGGATTTGATGATGTTCTCTGGAAGCTGTGATGTTATTTCGACCACTTGCTGTAGAAGTATGCTTGAATTTTTGTCTTTTGCAGTTTAATGAATACATGAAGAAAGTGATACATTTGCATGTTTGTTGTCTTTATGTTAATTAAGGCTGATGAATTTATATTTGACGGGTGAAAGAATTGAGAAGCCTGACAGAAATTGTGTCCACACAAAAGCTACATGCTAAGGAAGGTATCTCTGCTGAATACATTAACAAGATAGAACCTGGAAACACAATGATGTTCTTTTCATTTTTTATAGATATCTGATAATTTGGTGTCTGGAAGCAGGAATTCTCTCATTCATCTTTCCTGTACCGTTTTTGAAGGGTAGTCACAGTGTGAAAATGTTCTTTAATATGAAAGCCAGCTACACATTGTTCCCATGGGCATGTGCCAGATTATGGTGTATGATATGCACTATCATGTTGCTGTTTTTTTGTTGGTCATTGTCCATATCAAACAGCTTTGTCGATGGCATGTGCATAGTTTTCTTATTAAATGAGCTTGCAAAAGACTTCAACTACTTCACACGTTCTGGCAAAACACAATTGCATGAACATGTCAAATGATTTCCTTGGTCGTTCAAAAAAGTTATCTTTTAGAAAAATATATTAGTGTTGTGTTCTTCGGTCTAGAGATAACAATTGGTTTGATTGTAGAGATGATAATAATTGGCATGCTAGTTTATGTATACAGTTGCAGTCATGTAGGTTTACCATGCTTAACACGTTGAGAACCAGTATGACTTATTTTCTATATATCTGTCATGCAAAATTATTCAGGTGTATCCTGGACTTATGGTGACGTCTGGAACCATTCACAACATTCTGCACAGCCTCAACATACCAGTCCATATCAGAGACGTCTGCGTGTTTCTCGCCCCGCTCTTCAGGTATGGCAGACTTAAAAGTTGTAACCCCAAACATGCATGATTGATGTTATCTGAAGGTCTTACCTTCCCTATCTCAGTCTCTTCTCTTTGTTTCTATTCGACACTGAATTGGGAATTCAGGAGCTGACAGCGGTTCCACGCACCAGGCGACTAGATGATACAGGCATGTAGAATGCATCACATCATGTCTTGTGTCTCTTTTGCAACACTGAAAATAAGATTCCCTTTGTGAGCTGATTAATTGTAGATTACCGTATTACCGTAAGATTTTATTGTTCAACCATGTAGAATTTCTTGATGTTTGCAAATAAGGGATATATGACCTTTAACACATTCTTGAGTAAGCCAGTATCCAGCTCCAGAGGACGTGGGAGATCAAGGAAGACTTGATCTGAATGTATCAAGGCCGACATGAAGATATGCAACCTGAGCTGCATTGACCCACTAAACAGAGTCACATGACGGGCGGGTGTTAAACATTCTCGCCTCCAATTGTTGCCCACCCCCAGAACCTGGGACACCCGTGGTAGAAAACTAAAATCAGGATCAAGTCTAGTCAAGTCAAGAAGGCTTTGTGTAGTCGGGATACCTGTATGCATGTTTGTCTACATTGGATGACATCTTGTTTCCATGACAACTGGAGATATCTGCAGAGACTCCAACTCTCCCGCTTTCGATGGGAGATCTCCCCCGCCGAAAACCCGTTTTTGCGAAATCTCCCGTTCTCCCGCTTGAGATTTAATTTCTCCCGCCCTGGCTCTTTGTCTCCCGTTGGAAAGGATTTCTTACTTATTTCTACCGTATGTTGAAAAAATAAGCCTTAGATAGCACCAGAGAGCATCTAGAACCCTAGGAACTTCGCGCTTCGCACACATCAAGTTGGAATCTCCCGTTTGCTAGTGGTTTCAGGCGGGAGAATCTCCAGATCAGAAGGTGCTTTGGGTTGGAGTCTCTGTATCTGATTCACACTTGGTAATTGTGTGTATGCCAAAGATGAGCTGATTGCATTTGTGGTAGTAAAACTAGAAAGCAAAAGACTATGGGGGTCTAAGTCCAATCCTGAAAAAAAAAAATGTATAGTCGAACAAAACTAAAGAAAGTATGGGATGATATTTAGTCTACAGTGATAATGGAATGAAGGCATTTTAAAGGCATTATATATGGATCAGGGGTCGCACTTAACTTTTTTTTTAACTAGCCAGGCGGACTACTTAGAATCACTTTTGACACTGAAGCAATATTTTGGCTATCCAGACGGACTAGTAACTTCAGAATTTTATGATTTTTGGCTAGTCCGACGTGATTTTGGGTGGCCAATGGCCAGCGGACCATCGCCAATTTCGAACCCTGTGGATTGTTTGAATTTATGAAGGTCAATGACCAAAGCTTGCTTACAGATTGTACAAGACTGTGATTTTAGAAATATATGACAAAATGCAGCCAGACATGGTCCAATTTTGCTGGTCCAATTGGATAATTTGACAGAGTTATTCACTTGTACAGTATTTTGGAAACCTGTTTAATGTATGAACAGTCAAAGGTCATGGTCATTTTTGTAAATCGATATTTTGTCATATTAATTGAAACAGTAATTTGAAAATCTAATCAAGCATAGAATGTTATGTGACTGGGAGAAAGTAATTCATTATCATATTTGAGGTTGTAAGTCAATGTCAAAGTTGGAGCATATGATTAGCCTGGGGTTTAGATAATTCCCAAATGATTTTGGTTGGGAGGACAAAAACGACAACTTGGTTCTCCTCTGTTGCTCTCCTTCATTTCAGTACAGTGCTCTCCGCTTAATTTGGTAGTGTCAGACAGAGTATACCCAATTAAGCGGTACCCGATTATGCGGAGACTACTGTTCAGTTGTATTACCATCATCACAGTCTTATTGCCCCTCTGTTCTTTGCCCCGATAGTGGCCTCACAGCTTTAGCTGCCTATGGTTTAACAACAGAGCTGTGGGACTCTAGCGCGGGTCTCCTTGCAGCGTGCTTCATTGCTATCGGTAGGTACAGATTTCTGATTCACTGGAAGCACGATTCAATTACTATATGACCCCGTTTACAGTGCGAGGCTTGGCCGCTTCATTTCAGTGTAAACGCGCAAAAGGCCAAATGCGAGGCCAAAATTGGCCTCGCATTTGGCCTCGCTCTGGAGGTGGTCTCGGCCGCGGCCGAGCTGCGGCCGAGTCCGGCCTTTTCTTGGTGTAAACGCAAACTGGGCCAAATGCGCGGCCAATTTTAGTCTGGTTTCCAAACCCTCTGCCTGTATCTTTCGCTATTCAGGATATTAACCCCCTCAACGTCAAAAACTAGTATAGTTTAAGGTGGTTTTGTCCTGCAAAGGATTTTTCCTTCAGCAAAGGCCTTTGCCCGAACGGCGACTTTGTCGCCACGGAATCCAGTTGGCAAAGGGTCTGAAAACCAGACTATATCAAATTGCATTTGTTTATAAGCAGAGCGCCACTAAGACAAAATATTGAAAGGTTTTAATTAAAAGCGCGGCCGAGCCCAGCAGTGTAAACGGACAAAATTGCGAGGCTCGGCCGCGCAATTGAGGCCGGGCTCGGCCGTGGCCGAGCTGCGGCCGAGCCCGGCCCCGCACTGTAAACGGGGTCTGAGATGCTCGTTTTGATTTCCAGGTCTTTGTGATGCATGTGGCAACAAGTTGTGTGCCTCGTTTGTGTGAATACAGTTTGTCGTGTCACCCTTACTATTTCCTGCATTACTTTGCTGGTTTTGAAGAAAATAAACAACAAACAAAATGGTCAACCTTATTGTTATTGGGGTAGTTTTGACATGCTGATTACACCCGTTCATGTAGCATATTGTTATGTTTATCACTCAATGTTTATGTACTATCTATGACTTGCCACATATGTTTAACTACATTGAGGCAGTGTTAGGAAGGATGCTAGATAAGACAATATGCCAAATAACATTGTGTTACTATTGCTCATTGCCCTTTACATTGAGTCAAGGAGGCCAAGACCTTACAATACAAAGGGTTACTGTGACAGTGACTATCAAACTTATCTTTGTGCTTAATTTTGTGCTGTGGGTACTTACATTCTGTTGATTGTGTGTAGCCTACTGGATACTGGGACTGGACTGATATGATTTAATTACAGTACAGACTGGCATGCTCAGAACAGAATAGACTGTACTGAGTTTTGTTAGCCCTCTTGACTATTGGTGGTGCACAGATGTCATTGTCTTCAGGGGCCCATTGCATAAAAGTTACAATCATGGTAACTTTGCCATCCAATGGTACAGTGTAACTTCCATGGAATTCTTGATTTTGATTGGCTGTTGAGTATTGTTACCATGGTAGTTACCACTGGATGGCAAAGTTACCATAATTGTAACTTTTATGCAACGGGCCCCAGATATGACACACAATGAGAGACTTATAAGTTGTCTGAAAGATTGCATTGTTATCTAAATGAGGAAGAGAGGTTTGTGGTAACACCACTCTCAAGGTTCTTCATTCGTCAAAACGACAGTCCTGTCAAGGACTGCATACTCTTGGTGTTACCACCAACCTCTCTTTCTTGATGCCTTGATGTGAGGTATTCAGAGAGAAAACTCATTTAAGACTGGCCTTAAAATCATCTATAGTGTTCAGACAGAAAGAGAAAGAAGAAAAGGGATTATCTCAGATTGCATCAGGATTGCTACTAATTGGTAATTGAGCCTTGATTAGTGCAGATTGGATGCCATCTATTCTTTAGAGGTTGCGACAATTAAGGGATTGTGTACAGAAAAAAACTTTTCACAAAATTTCAAATAACAGTGCAACTGCATCTGCTAACTTGTCTCTGTCTTTGTTCTTTTTTTTTTTTTTTTTGGATTGTCTTTTCCTTTTTCTCTCTTCTTGTATCCAGTTCCGGGATATATTTCGCGTTCAGTGGCAGGTTCCTATGACAACGAAGGAATCGCCATCTTTGCTCTGCTCTTCACGTACTACTTGTGGGTAAGTAAGACTTTTGTCTGTAGATCGTGTGGAGATACAGAGGCAATCCCAGTAGAGTTTCCATCCACAGCCATGGTGACTAGAATATGTCCCATATGTAACACTATTAATCATGATAATGATGGCAGTGGTAGTTAAATGTACAACTGTAAGTACATTGTATGTTTGTAAGCTTATATATGATTGTATTTGTATAATGTACCTTTCATTGTGTACCAGTAGAAGACAAATGTCTGTTTTAATGTTTTAGCAGGCAATAAATAATCATTTCACATATCATATATCATTTTTTTTCCATTATTGACTGATATAGGATATGTGGTGCTATTTGATTGAGTGCCCAAAAGTGATGAGGATGCTGTACATTATTTGAAATTTCAGTTTCATTTTAAGCTGTGGTTTGATTATCGAGCATATACTTTCTGTAGCCAGCCAGCTGCACTTGGCCCTTTTTTATTATGCCTCCGCCACGAAGTGGTGCCGGAGGCATTATGTTTTCGGGTTGTCCGTCCGTCCGTCCGTCCGTACGTCCGTACGTACGTCCGTCCGCATTCGTTTACGCGATAACTTGAGTAATATTGACTGGAATTTTACCAAACTTGGTCCAAGTATAAAGTATGATGGGGCAATTAATTGATTAGATTTTGGGTGAAATCGGCCAAAGGTCAAAGGTCAAAGGTCAAGGTCAAATCATTAAATTGTATCCGTTTACGCGATAACTCAAGAATGGATCAAGCAAATTTCACCAAACTTTGTTGGAGGATAATGTATGATGGGACAATTACTTGATTAGTTTTTTAGTGAAATCGGACAGAGGTCAAAGGTCAAAGATCCAGGTCAAATCCTAAAATTTATCTTTTTACGTGATAACTCAAAACTGGATGAAGCAGCTTTCACCAAACTTGGTCCAAGGATGATGTATGATGGGGCAATTAGTTAAGTAGATTTTAGTGACATTGGCAAGAGGTCAAAGGTCAAAAGGTCATGGTCAAATGCTAAAAATGTTGCTATTTCCCCCATATCCATACAATGCCCGAAGGTATTATCTTGAAACTTATTGTAGACATGTACTACTGCATAAAGATTCTCCAGAGAGAGTTTCATGTCATAAGGTCAAAGGTCAAAAGGTCAACGGTTAGGTGAATATGTTACAATTTCACTTTTCTTGCAAATGGTTCAATGTATCTTCATGGAACTTGGTACATACACATGTACTGACTGGCAGGGATTTTCTAGGGAATGTAGGGGGGGGGGGGGGTCATGGGTCACTAGTCAGGGGGTCAAAGGTCAAGGTCAACTCCTCAAAATTTTAATATTTCCCTCATATACTAGTATATGCAATGCTTACATTATTATTTTTAAAACTAAAACTTGATATATACATGTATTCCCTAATGGAGATTCTCTGAGAAATTTTCAGCCAGAAGGTCAAAGGCTAAGGGTCAAAGGTCAGGTTTAAATGCAAATATATATATATTTACTGTAATTACACTCTTTCTTCATACCTTGAAAATTACTCAATGCATAAACTTATAAAAGGGTAGGTCAGAAGTCAAGTACCATACATACAGACATACAGACATTGTACCATACACCTATTGGGAGAATCATGCATTATGGCGGAGGCATCAGTCGCCATAGCGACATTTCTAGTTTATTCAAGTGAGCTTCACTCGGCAGGTTCCAGGGTTAAAACTGAGTATACATGACATTTTTCTCCTGCTTTAATTCACAGTTGTTTTAGAGATATGAGAGAGGCCAGAAATTTCAAATTAAAATAAACTCGCTGTGCCGATTGTAGAGCTAAACTGAGGATGCAAGTTGATTTTAGAATAGTTGACTTGAGGGAATTGGTTTCAGAAATGCCAGGTTTCAATGACATTGTAGTTTTGAAGCCTGCCACACCTTACAAATTTAACATTTTCCCAAAACAAAAGATCTTTCTCAAGGTCACTCAGTTTTTGCAGTGTGAGGAGATCAAAAAAATAATTCATAATTAACCAAAATGTCATTGCTGATTGGTTAAAAAAGAACGTGTGCATCATTATGCAAAGTGTGAACATTATTGGGAGATGATGAACTGAGAAATGATGACAATGTTCAAGAATCAAGATGAAGCAGGGGGGGGGGGAGGGGGAGGAGGAGAAGCAGTTGGCATGAACAAAAGTTTTGAGGAGTATTTGTCAGGATGATTGTGACTGAAACACTGTGTGATTGTCAAACGAATGGATGATTTGCAGACAAAATGGGGTATTTCCTTATCGTAGTATGTCTATTGAGCTGTAGTTTCACTGCATTACATGAGCAAATTAATATGAAGAGCTAAGGAAAATAAAATATGCTTTATAGGGGGAGAATGTGGAAGTTAGAGTATCACAGTCCTTCTAATGGGCTAATTCTGCACTCATGTCCTTAGCTTTTGTTGAGGACAGGCTGATCGCTTGCTACAACATGCATTTTCCATAGACACCTGCGCGAGTATACTTGGGACTCGTCTTCAATGGGCTAAGGACGAGGCAATAAAGCGCTACGCAACACCGTAACCTGTGGTATGACCGTACCGTACCCCTGGTTACGGCATTGTTTAACGCATTCTTGTTTTTTTAAGATGTACAGCTACATACTGCTGTCATGGTTGCAAAATTTAAGCGATCAGCAACGACAATCCCAATGCCAATTCATCCCTGTGATGATATGTTTAATAGTAATTTTATAAATATTTCATAATAATGGTAATAGATTTGTTGTAATTTTTTCAAAAATTGTTATTATAATTTTGCATAGTAATTTGGAAAGAGACAATTTTGATTCACAAACAGCTCATGACCTATACTTACTGTCATCTGATAATGTGTAATGCAGTAGAACAATGCTGCTGCAGCTGCTGTGCATACAGAGTGCTGTGCATACAGAGTGTACATGTACCTTTAGTAGCAGGGCATTAATGTCATACTGTTTGGCACCATAAACAAGAGAAAGAGCGAGAAAAAAAGATATATTACAAGATTCATATTGGATGTATGTAGCATTCATTCAGTGTTACATTAAGAGTACTGACATTATAAACTTGCATAGAGTGCAAAAAATTACTTCACTAATATTTTTTGGTAACCCAGGAAACAGTGCTAAAAAAATAGATGAATAATTCAACAAACTGGCAAATTTGTAGTTGGTATCCTGGGATACCAAAATGCTGCATCAAATATGCAGAAACCATTTGCTCATGTATGTGATGTGCATGCAGTGCATTGGCAAAGATACAGAGCATATGGGATCACTGTTCTGTTGTCATAAAAGCATACAGAGGATTTCTGATAGGTCGGGGTATCCATGTAGGTCAAGTTAGTTTCCAAAATTTGATTAAGTCAATTAAAGAATGTGAGGCTTTTTAGCCTTCAATATTTTGCGTATGATTCATTAAGAGCTGCTGTCAAACTTTGGTAGCAATCTGCACCACCCCAAATATAATTTTGGCTCTTTGATACATACATTGCATTGGAAATGCAGACTTTATTGAACTCTTTGCACATCATTTAGTGTAGAAAAATCTGCAGTCAGTATTATTTTGAAAAAAATCCAAACCTACAAAGCAAATGAGCTGTGAGGGAAGTTTCCTCAATACAACCCTTACAGTCAAATACCCTCTCATCTGTGGTTTGGCATAGACAGTCTTAACACTGAACATAATGCTACCTTGGTTCCAATATGCTGCATTTTTTTCCACCCATGTTCATGGCCATAGCACATTGTGACATTTTAATCATTTCTGTTCGTTTCACTAGGCCATATTCGTCACTCATCTTAACATTATGGACTAGGATGTTGATTGCCTCAGAAAATTTTGATCATATGTTCGTTTGAGTAAATGAATATCATGGCATCTTCTTAGAACTGTGTTTGTCTATTAAACAATATGAATGAATGAATGAATGAATGAATGAATGAATGAATGAATGAATGAATGAATGAATGAATGAATGAATTTATTATCCAATGCAATAACAATCACTGTACATGTTTATAGTCGTATCAGTTACATAAAAAAGCGAGGATAATAGGAACCAGAAAATAGCATGAATGCTAGTCAAGTCTGGCCCCTTACAGTTTATGCAGTTATAAAGTATAATTATTTCTTTAAATAGTATGTGCCAAAGTACCAAGGCACAGTTTCTGTACATACTCTGTGATTGAACTTCATCATGATGATGCTAAGCTGTCAGAGAAATAGACCAGATTGTTATAGCAGACAGCTATACATTCCTATCACTTCTACTCAGGAGCAAAAGCAGTGTCCGTATGCAAATCCATAAGCAGCAAGATTTGGTCTGAACAGTGAAAGTATTGTCATGGCATAAATGGATTGTGCTGACTTTGCTCAGAAACTGACATTCGGTCACAACAATGGGACATCTTGCTGATATCACAGTTTTAGTTCATACAGGCAACACATCCATCGATAGTAATGTCATAGAAAATTGAATTGAGAAATTAACATATTGATCATATTAACACAGTGGGTGTCGGTCAGATGTCAATTATTTATGTACAATGTAAACAGGGCACCGGACCACTCCACTGTTTGCCAGGCATCTCAAGCTGTACAAATTTGTATAAGGCTATGTTAGCAGCAAGGATAATGAGGGAAAGTTCAGTTGGTATAAGAAGCTTGGGGTCTGTGTGTATGGATACAATGGCGATGTGTTGAAATCAATAAGTGAGTGTATGTAGCAAATCTAAGCTTCATAATGAGATATTGATGTGTAGAATACTAGTAGTGAGAAGACGTATCACAATTCGTGTGTGAATGTAGTGACTATAATGTTTCTTGATTTGAGCTCATTAGACTTAGGATGTAGGAAAGATATATTTTTCTGGGGTAATTAGGTTCTGTGTGTGAATGTCCTTCAACATTTTTAGGCTTCATTATGTTGCCTATACATGATATATCTAGGATTTAAGAAATATGATTTGATATTCAACATACTTTAGCAATTAGAAGTGTCATTATTTACCCCTTTGCACAAGATGTGGAAGAGATGTGCGATGATTGATGTATCTAAGGGTTACATTATGCCCTGTTTTGAAGTTTCATAATGATGCCCATGTGTGATGGTAAAAATGAATTATGATAAGTATGTAAGTACAGTGTATATGATTAATTTCTTCAGTCTAGCCAATTGGACCCTTCTCATCTTCAAGATCAAATAAATTCATATGGTGTGTGGGTGTATTTTGTTAATACTGCTACATGAAGATGTCTCATCATTTTCTTTTTTTTTCATTGTTTCTTTTCACAGCTAAAGGCAGTGAAGACTGGATCGGTTTCATGGGCGTCTGCTACAGCTTTGTCCTACTTCTACATGGTGAGTGAGCTGGTGTTTTTAATTGTGCAGAATCAAATTGTAGAATAGTTCATCAAGCAAAAAAAAAATAATAATAATAAAAATTGTCCATTTTTATCTTCTCGGGGTAATTTTATGCAGTGGAAAATGCATGAAAATTTCCACAGTTACAATATATGACCTTTGCTTGGTATTGACAAATCCTGGGACAGAATTTGGGTACAAGTCAGTTTATTTCGCTGGGCAGACACATATGTAAATGTCAATTGTTAACATTGTTTTTTTTTTTTGGGGGGGGGGGGGAGGGGGAGGGGGAATAGCTTTTCTGTCCTGATTAGAAGACACACCGAAGATACCATGTCAGGTATTAGGCTTCAGCATTTAATTGCTTCATTACAAATGTACATGTGTGATTGCCATGGCAAATTTGATTTGTTACTCTTGTATAATATATCATGACTTACATAAATCATGATTATCACACTTAACTAAGACAGGCCTGACTAAGAATCAGTCTATAAGCCAACGTTCAATTTTCATTTGTCCTACAAGTACCTTAGTGAATTTACTATCCTGTTAGCCTGGATGGGATTTGTTCGTGTTAGATATTTCTCAAATTATCCTCAAAATTATGGAGGACAGCGTCTATTGCATGTTTTTCAGCTCTGTGTGCAAAGTGATGGAACTACACATGTATCTGTAAAATACGATATTTTCGCGGCATCAAATTTTGGCGAATTGGAGCCAACAGCCTTTTATGCAGCATGAAATTTTTGCGAGTTGCCTCTTACATTCAGTGCATGTAGTGTAGACAAGAACTTTTGCATGCATTTTAATTTCGCGAATTTTGGCTCGTGAAATTCGTGAAATTAAAATGCACACGAACATTTCTCGTTTTACAGTACTCTCCAGGTTAAGAGAGGCAAATAATGCAGGTTTATTTCTTGGCTTCAATTATTTTTTGACGTTTCTCACTGGGTGCAATAAAAATTTTGTTACCTGGTGATATTACTTTCAGGTCTCGGCATGGGGTGGCTACGTGTTCATAATCAACCTTATCCCTCTACATGTATGTGTGCTTCTACTCATGGGGAGGTACTCCAATCGTATATACGTGGGTAAGTGTGAACAGTATGCATGCTACATTCCAAAGCAGGAATTAGGAGAAGGGTGTACCATCACAAAGTAGTGATTGAAAGGACAGACAGGGGTCTATGGGAAATGCATGTTGTAGCAAAATCAGCGCGTCCTCAACAGGTTAATGTGTGAGGAGTTTATTTAGAGTGTAATGTTGAGTCCTCACATCCATACAACACTTTCATGTAGTAAGTTTTGATGTTTATTATTTAAGCAGGTGTAGTTCTTATGCTCTGATTATTGAACTCTGCAAGGAATAGTTGTGATGTAAGACAATTTATGTGTTTGGGAAGAGCTTTTTTCTCATTTTGGTAATCTGTAAACAGATTTTTTTAAAAAATGTTTATTTTTCAAAGAAGATTTTCTTTTCAAGAATTTTCCACATTATTTTGCTAAGTTTCTGAATGAGGATGCAATGTAATGATGTAACTTCAGTGAAGAGACATGCACTGCAAATGCAATGTATTTTTCAGTCTCTATTCATTGCATTCCTTGATGAAGAGTATGGCATTTGTGCTGAAATCGGGAATTTAATGTGACCAGCACAATGTAACATCCTATTCATCACAGAACGCTCGGCATTTAGGTCTCTGGTGTGTGTACAAGAAAGAGACTGTAATATGATACCATCTTGTCATTAAAGGCAGTGTCTGTTTCCCTTGAGCTGGTCTGTGTGTGTGTGCATATGGTACACAGCTTCCGAGATTCTTATCCTGCATAATATACACTGACGTATCACTATTGTCATCATCGGTGCTCGGTACTAACTTTTTTTTTTCTGGTAGCCCATTCAAGCCAATTGTGATGGCCAAAACAAGAAATGTAGTGGCCCAAAGTTATTAGAAACATAGCAATCCATTTTGAATCTGAAGTGCCTGATCTGGCTACCAAAAGATGGCCTTTTTGGGAATTTGACATCAACTCTTAGTGGTTCCAGGCCACTACTAATGTGTTGAGCCCTGTTCATCATCATTAAATTTATCATTATCAAATGTCATTGTCATCCCGATGTTTCAGCATTCTGCACATACTATGTGCTGGGGACGTTACTGTCCATGCAAGTGCCGTTTGTTGGATTTCAGCCTGTCCGAACCAGTGAACACATGGCCGCTGCTGGTGAGTGAAGTGTCTAATAGAGAACATCAAGAAAAAGTGCTTCCCATAACCTTTCTTTTTTTGTGTGTGTGACCCTTTCTTGTAAGCCTTTCAAATTCTATGGAATTTCACCTTTTGGCAAGTTGTATACATCTTACTGTCAGCAAAGAAAAATTATAATGATTTGTCTTTTTTATTTGTTTTGTGTGAGTGTATAAGTTGTCTTCCATTGGTTTATTAAACACATTTTATAGATTCCTCTTGAATGTTTGGATTTGTCATGATGCAATATCTTATGTGGATCAGTTGTCGTTTCGATGCCACAAATTGTTTGTTTTTGTGTGTTTCAGAAATATGTATTTTATGCTCCCCTCCACATAGAGAATTAGGTTGCAGTGTTTCAGAGCGATAAGGTATTTGCGTAACCTTGTCTCCTACTGTTTTATGTCCAAAGCCTTACAAATATGAAGTTATTTGATTCCATTGTTTTCTGTGATTATTTTGTTCATTTGTTTTGCTTATTGTTTTGTACACATCTATGGAGCAACCTTGTCCAAGGGTCTTAAACTGACTATTTTTCTTTTCATATCCAGGGACATTTGTGCTTCTACAAGCTTTTGCCTTCTTGAGATATATCCAAGACTTCTTGACCAAGCAAGAGTTCCGCTCACTCTTCTTCTTTGGCGTGATCGGAACAGCGGGAATCACTTTTTGTGCTGTCGTGTTCCTAACATATGCTGGTAAGTGTGCCACAAAGAAATTATCACTAGTAAGTAGGATAGCTAGTGTCTTGACAATGGGGGTAATTTAATACAAGACTTGTAAGAATAATGAGAATGTTTACAAGTAAAGTGCTTTGGCATTTTGCAAGAATGCTGAAATTCCACTTGGCTGTTCTGCCAGAATGATATCATTCATTCATTAAAGGAAAAGTTTCAGATCTTTGTATTTGCATAAAGTTGTACAGCCAAATGGCAACATGTAGCAGTGCATTCAAGTATGTATTGGTTCATATCACATTGATTTCCCGCTGCAAGCTTCTTTTGTTTAATGGATTCAAAGGTGATGTGTGGTCAAATCTGATGTTGGAGCCACCTGTATAGAATACCCATCAGCCCAAAATAACAGCAAATCAACGAGTTGTTGATAATGTATAAAATTCAGCTTCGGTGGGGCATAGATAGATAAGATGCTATGAATGAACACACAGCAAGGTACACTGAAAAACAACATATTATACAAAAGAAATCAACAATATTTTCCATTCTTAGTGACCCATTGTAGATTTTTATTATAGAAACAGTACCCATGCATAAATCCAACACACTGTTCGCAGTGCAGTTTGCAGCCATTGCGTAACAGTGTAGCGGTGAGACAAAGGGGTTTGTCGCAATTCAGAATTGCTGACAGAAAGGTCATTGTGCTATTGTAAGTCAATGCTCTGTTGTTGTTGTTTTCTTGGGTGCTCTTCTGTGTAGACTTGACTGTGTTAGGACCTGTTATTGGTAGAGCCCACAGTATATGCAGATTTCTAAAATTGCCAGGATGTTTTCTCTGCAGGTTATGTGGCGCCATGGAGTGGAAGATTCTACTCTCTCTACGACACAGGGTAAGTTTTCCTTAAACAGTGGTATTATTCACAACCGCAGAGGCAAGTCAAATGTGCTGAGGATGTCATTACCTCACAGCACTCCTCTGGGTGAAATTTCATAAAGATGTTGTTAAAAAATCATGCTTTGGGTTGATAATAAAGAAGCTTCTACCTTCTCTCTTTAACCCTATTCTAACTGGGGGGGGGGGGTCAAATTGACCCCCCCTCGACGTTTCGTGCCACGATTTCGCAAAGCTTTTGCCGCGTCGTGTCTTTTTTTCATTGAAGTCTCCCGCATATTTTGAGACCAAATTTGCGACGTCCGGGTACACCATTTTGAAGTTACATAATGTTTTGCTATATGCATGTCAACCAAAAAACAGCTCAAATTCATGATATTGTGTGCAAATCCAATGCAAATTGTGTTTTTTGGTTAAATATATATAAATTAGATTATTTCAATTTATAACCATTGAAATTAATCAATTCTAGTGTAGGTAAGCCTGAAAAAGTGCCTGCAACAAGTTTTGGCAAAAAAACGGTGGAAAACAAAAGGTTGAAAAAACAATAAAATACATAAGAAATTAACAAAACAATAAAAAACAAAAGAAATTAATTTCAATTGAGCTATTCTTGTACACAAAAATTGTTTGATGTGTCTTGAGGAATTCTGACACAAAACTTTAGCAATCCTCCAGTCTTTTTAATGGAGTTATAGGTGGAAATATGATTTCATGCACAAATTTGCATAATTAATTTATTAAAAATAGAAAGGCAATATTTTTCTATTGTATGATGATGTAATCTTGTAGTTGACATCCAGCTCTATCTTCAGGCAAAATTCGTGGCGATCGCGTGATCGGCGGCCAAGATCTGAAGGGGGGGTCAAATTGACGCCCCTCAGTAAAAACTTGGTCTCAAATAGCCCAGTTAGAATAGGGTTAAAATCATAATTACAAAGGTATTGCAGCACAACAAAAATCTAATGCAAATGATGCATGTCTTTCCCTGGATATCATTTCAGCAACAAAAAAAAAACAACAACAAAAAAAAGATGTCATTTGGTGGAGATTTGGGTGAATATTACTAGAAGACTTATGGGGACGTTAAATCATTTTGTGAAACTGTAAGAATTAATGACTTTCTGATTTATGGTCTCATATGGTGAATCCTCAACCAATCTATTATGCAGATTTCATTTCTATTCTTTTCTATTTGTTCAAGGCTATTTGAAAATGTAATGGAGATGTACTTTAATGGCACACACATAAGACCAACTACATCACCATTTGGCTTATTACTAGTTACCCATTCATACAGTGTGTGGGTAGAGGAAGAGAACTATTGTAGGTAATGGGAAGCCATATATTAATGTCCGATAATTGCATAATGGATGCAAAAGAATATTGGGACCATTCTAATAATGGAAAGTCATTAAAGACCAGGTTGTGTGGGGATTCAGAGGTAGCCCAATTACTGTATACGCCAAATATTTCGTGAGGTTTTTATTTTCGCGAATTTCGCGAGTCGGGTGCTATTCACGAAATTAAAAGACACACAAAAATATTGACTCTGATCCCCGATGTGTACGTGTGTACATTTCTCCGTTCAGTACAGGACACCATGATCGCGAATTTAACCACTCGCGAAATCGTCGGGAATTCCCGATTCGCGAAAATTTAGACTCGCGAAATATATGGCATATACTGTAATTTGCTGCTCACCGAGGTACTTTCAAAAACGGCCAAAAGCATCGATCAGCAAATATGTGCATCAAAGTGTATGCTCATCAGTAACGTTGACTCTAATTGAGATTGTTTAGATGTGTGTGCACTTACACAGTGATCAGTGATAAAGCTATGTGCAGTTTATTACAGGAATTCTCAAATATATCCGAGCTGTGCCAGCCTTTCCCCTCCATGGTATCCCCACCATGGTATCCCCACCCTACCGGATCTTTGAGGAAAGTTTCCCTTCAACTATTCATAAGCTTTATAACCAGTTGTATGTCTCTGTCCATTCAGCTACGCCAAGATCCACATTCCAATCATAGCGTCGGTGTCGGAGCACCAGCCGACGACCTGGGTGTCCTTCTTCTTTGACCTTCACATCCTGGTCTGCACCTTTCCGGCCGGACTCTGGTTTGTCATCAAGGAGATCAATGATGAACGTGTCTTCAGTGAGTTAGACTTCATTTTGATATTCAAAAGCTACAAGAGAAAGTGCCAAACAATTTGGAAAATGGGAAAATGATAATATTCCCTCGTGACTTGCCATGCACAGCTGGTAGCTGTTAACATCATCAGCTAGGCACATCTGGGCCCCATTTCATAAAAGATGTTAGGATAGCAACTCTTGCTGGAATGGCAACTTCCAATAGCAACAGCCAATCAGGAAGCTGGATTTTTGTTGTTACCATGACAATTGACATTCCAGCAAGAGTTATTATCATATCAACTTTTTATGAAATGGGTCCCTGGTCTTTGAAGGGAAGAAGAAGACATAGTGTAGTGGGTAAAAAAAAAGAGTGCCTGTAGGTTTTCATTGTTAGCTCGTAGCTCTCGAGCATTTCTTGTAAACGTTGCAGCCAAAATTTCCTTTCAGAAAAGGATGCCAATGATGGTCAATACAGATTTGCGTTGGACAGCCTTTGAAAAGACAAGTACAAATACAGTATTTGATTATGTGTTATGCCACAATCACTTGCAATATAAGGATGCACATAATCCAAATAATCCTCTTAAGGTACAATTTGATTTGGAGAGAAACAGACTGAGGCTGTAGTGCAAGCAATCTTTATAGGCTGTCGCAAGGAAGGTGAGAAGAGTAAATTTAACCATGAATATGTATGATAAGGTTTAAATAGGCCTGATGTCAAGTGTAATTTAGGGTTTTGTTTGCGTGTTTGATTCTGATTCTGTCTTTAGGAAGTCAGGATAGGAAATCTAAATCAGTCGTACTTCATATGCATACATGAAAAAAGATATGCTGATGAACAAGAAACACCGCAGGTGTGAATTGCTGCTCACATGTATTCAGTATATCGCCCTCTTTGGTCTGTCTCTGTACAGTCACCTTGTATGCCTTGAGTGCCGTGTACTTTGCTGGGGTCATGGTGCGTCTGATGCTGACCCTCACCCCAGTGGTCTGCATCCTGGCGGCCATCGCCATCAGCAAGACCCTCAATGAGTACCTGGTCGACGAGCTGCCAAAGAAGTCGCAGTCGGCCGAGGACGAGGACGACGAGGATGAGGAGGACAATGACCGCAAGAACAGAAAGTATTACGACAAGGTGAGCGACTCCTTGACCCATAGGGATATGATACATTATGCCACACCCTGGGGTACTGTCATACCATGGGCTATAGCATTGTGTAGTGCCATCCCATGCTTGTAGGATGTACAGTTACACATTGCTATCAATGCTGCCAAATTTCAGCAGTTGGTGATATTGATCCCAATGCTAATTCCGCTGTCTTGTGACGTTATTTTTAGCAACAAACGGTCAGCAAATGGTATCAACTAGGCAAACTGCCATATGAAAAAGGAGAAGAAGTAGAGGTGTGATGATATGAGTTTGCCCTCATATGCATTTTGTGAATTAACTAGATACCCAAGATGCCACTTGCTAGGTTTTAGGTGTTCTATGTTCGGTTCTGTGTAGTTGAGTTCTTACTTGTGTAGATGTGAAGTGCAATCAACTTTCTGAGATCAAATGTTGAAAGTGTAGAAGCTTATTGCTCTAGTTTTGTGTGTCCCAATTTTTTTGTTGAGCTGTAGCCAACATTTTCACCTGTAGATTTTTTTTTTTGCACCCTCCTCTCAATGTTTTTTTTTTTTTTTTTTTTTTTTTTTTCTATTGTAGACATGTGTCATAATTTGTTGTGGTGGTGTTTTATTTTTCTCATGTGTGCACAACAAGTCAAGTCTGTGTGATAGTATTAGTATTGAATATCTACAATCTGCTGCTTGTACCCTTCCGCAGGCTGGGAAGATTCGTCGCATCAAGACGGACAAGGGGAAGGAGGAGGAGGGGATGGGGGGAAACCTCAAGGGCTTCGTGGTGGTGGCAATCATCATGACACTGATGCTCTTCTCTGTACACTGTACCTGGGTCACCAGCAACGCCTACTCCTCACCCAGCATCGTGCTTGCCTCCCACAACCAGGACGGGTAGGTGGCCTCAACCCAATCAGGGGTACACCGCTTGATGCAAAGGCTTCTGTTGTATTTGAGTGAAGTAGTGCCTGCTTGAAACAGCAGTGGAATATCAGATAGTCTTTGTTGGTTACGAGAGCATCAACCGTCATGGAAAGGCCAGTACTTTTCAGCATGACCACACATATATTATCATGATTATAATTATAATAGCTAGTTTTTATGTAGCACATTTCAGACTTGTTAAGAATTTCAATGCACTTTACAGACTATTATTACCCCGGTCACTGGATGCATTATTTCCAACCAGCACTGACTGTGCTCACTCTCCACTCCCTTGGGATCATTCCAGCCACTAGGCATTTTACAGGCACGCACGTGTTGGTCAACCAACATAAATATTCTTATCCTACGGGGTACTCTCTTTTAGGCCTACTGCAGGGTGGAAGAGCAACAATGTGGACAAAATGCCTTTGCTGAAGGGCAAATGTGTCAGGCTTTGCATGGGCTTTAACCCACAAACCCATAATACGTTCATGTGATTCAGAGACGAGTGCTCTTATCCACTTAGTCACGACACTACCATGACACCTCTCCGACTCCAAATATGTTGGGCAGATATGGTAAACAAAAAATCATAAGGAAATAATAGTGATTTTTTTTTTTTTTTTGTTTTTTTTTGGGGGGGGGGGGGAGGGGAGAGGGATGTTTTCATACATTCCAGGTGAGACCATTGTCTGGGTCAGACCTAGAAACAAGGAATATCAAATTGACTTGTAAGTGAATAGTTAAGCACTCTTGCAACAGTGTTCAATGTCAACATGAAGTTTAGTAGATCCTAATTCCCTTGTAACTTAGTGCAGTGCTCTCTCAATTGTAAATTGACATTGTTTTGTTTAGGTCTCGCGTGATTCTAGACGACTTTCGAGAGGCCTACTACTGGCTGCGTAAGAATACTGATGACCATGTGCGTGTCATGTCGTGGTGGGACTATGGCTATCAAATAGCAGGCATGGGCAACAAGACGACGCTAGTGGACAACAATACATGGAACAATAGTCATATAGCATTGGTAAGTCAAGTTTTAGATTTACACCAATAGGTGGAACAATAGTCTATAGCGTTGGTAAGTCAAGTTTTGACACAAGTGTCCAGCAATATGCGGACCAGTAGCCAATAGCATTGGTAGTTACTTTTGACGCCTTCAGTTTTTCCAGGAATACATGGGATAACAGTCTTATCATCCCTTGGGTGACAAAAGTCTTATTTCTCAAAATCATGAATTTTCAGGAGAGTGAACAAAATTATTTCAGTTTTGCAATACTTTTGCCCAGTAACATCAGTTTTGACATCAAATAATGTAGAAATATTGTTTATGAATTACATTGATAATCATTCCCTTTTTAAAATCAAATCAGTACTTTTGTTGTTCAGAGTTGAGATAGGAGATTTTTCAGCATATGCAAATGAGATAGAAGTTCCCATCACCGCAGGGATGATACAGCATCCTCAAGTCAAGTTTTTGATGCTTTCAAGTTTTTTAACAATTTGTGGGACAGTAGTTGTAGAACACTGGGGAGTCAAGATCTGACCCTTTCTCAGGGTTCTCGCCAGGAATTTCTTCACGCTTGTCGGCATTTATTCGCGCTTTTCAGGGGGTGATGCTTCGGTAATGCTCTAATCAACACAAATAAATCGCCGCTAAAATGCCACTAAATGCGACATTTTCATGGAGATGTAATGATCGTTGTGAAGGGCATATTCTCACAGAAACAATGCAGAAACTCCATACCTTTTGTTGGCGGCAGTTCCTAAATAATAAATGACAGAGAAGTAGGTGCCGATGGTGAAGGTTCCGATTTCTTTTAGGCCTTTCCTGTTTCATTGTTGTTTCATTCATTGTTGCAATAAATTAGCCGTCTCTGCATCGCAACAACGCGCGCCGTATACTAGTACCCGTGGTGTTTTCGCTTTCTCGCCGTCTGCTCGACCACGTGGTAGGCCTATTGTATGCAGATGCGCGAGAACCGATCGAGAACTTTCGGGACATCGTTGCACTTTCCTTTCTGTGTATACTGCGGTAGTTTGGCCGTGACATCAAAGAGATATCATACAAAAATGTAATGATGGTCATTATTCCGAAGGTTTGTTTAATCATAAAATGAAACGATGCATTACTGAGTACTTCGAAGGTTTGTAATCGAAAACAACAACACCAAAGGTCGGTACTACCGATGAATGTTCAAAATAAACAAAACTGATTTCGTTCGGAGATTAACAAACATTTTTTTCTTAATCATTTTCCGATCAACGAAACTTCAGAAAGGAATCTATCATCTATCATCGTTATTGTTTCGGAATAACAAACCTTCAGAGTAAGAAAACTAACCGTTTTGGGGCCGTTGTTGTATTCCGAAATTATACGGGCAGAACGTTCGAAATAACAAAACTGATTTCGTTTGGATATAAACGAATATTATTTTCTCCTTTATCATTTTTCGATTAACGATCATTCATAATTAAGAATGTAGAGTATTATTTTACCATTATTCTTTCGGAGTAACGAACCCCCAGAGAACGAAAACTGTAACCATTTTGGGGCCGTCGTTTTATTCCGTAATTACCGGTATACTGGCAGAACGTTCGAAATAACAAAACTGATTTCGTTTGGAAATAAACGAACATTTCTTCTTTATCGTTTTCCGATTACCGATCATTTAGAATTAAGAATCTTAAGTATTTTATCATCATTATTCTTTCGGAGTAACGAACCTTCAGAGTGAAAGAAAACTGTAACCGTTTTGGGGCCGTCGTTTTATTCCGAAATTTCACTGGCAGAACGTTCAAAATAACAAAACTGATTTCGTTATGAAATTAACGGACATTTTTTCTTAATCATTTTTGGATTAACGAACCTTCAGAATAAAGAATCTAGCATCATTTTATCATTAATCTGTCGGAGTAACGAACCCTCAGAGTAAGAAAACTGCAACTGTTTTTGGGCAGTCGTTTTATTCCGAAATTTCACTGGCAAAACGTTCGAAATGACGCACTGATTTCGTTTTGAAATTTACGGACATTTTTCTTTAATTTTCGGTTAACGAACCTTCAGAATAACGACTCTACAATGTACTATTTTATCATTACTATTTCTGGCGAATTAACAGACCCTTAGAGTACGAAAACACGCTGTTTTGTGCCGTCGTTTTATTCCGAAATTTCACTGGCAGAACATTCGAATTAACAAAACTGATTTCGTTGTGAAATGAACGGACATTTTTTCGTAATCATTTTTGGATTAACGAACCTTCAGAATAAAGAATCTACAATGTATTGTTTTATCACTACTATTTCTGTCGGAGTAACAGACCCTTAGAGTACGAAAACACGCTGTTTTGTGCCGTCGTTTTATTCCGAAATTTCACTGGCAGAACGTTCGAAATGACAACTGATTTCGTTTTGAAATTTACGGACATTAATTTTTTTTTTCTTTATTATCTTTCGGTTAATGAACCTTCAGAATATAGAATCTAGTACTATTTCATTACTATTTTTTTTCTGTCGGAGTAACGAACCCTCAGAGTAAGAAAACTGTTACTGTTTCATTCCGAAATTTCACTGGCAGAACGTTCGAAATAACAAAACTGATTTTGTTTGGAAATTAACGGACATTGTTTCTTTAATATTGTCCAATTAACGAACCTTCAGAATAATAAGGAATGTAGTATTATTCTATTATTATTTCGGAACAAACCCTCAGAGTAAACCCGTTTGGGGCATCGCTTTAATTAGAAATTTTTCATTGGCAGCGAACTGAACACAGGCTAACCAAACTGCTTTTGTGAATGTGAAAAACATTGTTAACTTTCACTAAATCAAGAAGTGATCTGGAAGGAGAACAATTCACGTGTTCACGAAAATCAAAACTACGTCACAATATATGATATGTATACATGTCTAGGTAGGCCGTCATTGCTAAAGAGAACATTTCGCTCTCTCCCGTAGAAGAAAAAAAAAAGAAAATGCTCGGCAGTTAAGCGCATGAAATGTCAAAATAATCTTTTTTATATTACTTGAACAACCAAACATTCTTTATTTTAAATTGAAAAAATTATTATAAATAGATGAAGAATGTATGGTTCTTCATAACACGTCAAAACGTGGGCCTCTGCGTGCGGTATCCATTATTAATTTTACACGGGAAAAGCGTAGCTCCTTGAAGCAAGAGCATGATAAAAGAAAAATGAATAAACACAGACACACCATGATGCTGGTGTAGAGAAAAACAAAGACAGCTTGCCCTAGATGCTTCCTTCTTTCAGTTTATTTTCTCCCCAGTCATTCCTATCGTTCTACTCTTATGAACCCCTGCCATGCACGGACGATGAACAAAACAAAATGTTACCGACGCTGCAATAAAAAAAAAAGAAACACGTGCTCGAAGCAAATTACAAAAAATGTATCGATACACTTTTCAAGATGAACAAATTGATGTTCGTAATAAAGAATAAAAAAAAAAAACACGACCACAGGCAGTGGGGAAACTTGATATCATGGCTTGTGGAAATTTCTACGACATTTCCACGAAAGCCAGATGTCAGATAAAGGAATGCCGCGCGTACTGCCACCTTGCTTCAGTGGTCGTAAACAGCGTGTAAATAGCATGTAAACCAACTGGGAACATTGATGAATGATTATCCATTTATTTTCTGCCCATGAAGGCTCCCTAACACACCTGCTAACAAACCAAGCCAGAAGCACGTGGAGCATTACTTACGTTGAACTTGAGTTGAAAGACCATCATGACAGAATTGCTATAAATGTCGGCCCGGAGAAGGAAAATGGAATATTCACGAATGACGTTTACAAATCCATTGAAAGTGAAAAGGCTCAAATGGAACGCATGGCTTTTTAAATAAAAAGAAAAAAAAATAACCCGTTGAAACTACCAAAAATAAAAATAACAATTTGCATTTGCTTACTCCATCGCACGTTCTCTTTTCTTTCTTTTTTAAACGAAAGATGGAGTTAATTTTCTCTCTACGGCAATGCTTTGAACGCATCTAATATTTTGCGTCATTGCCGATGGCCAGCTTCCTAAAGAATTGATACGAATCCTTTCAAATATACGAAACAAAGTCTAAAAATCTTGGATCCTGGCGGTGAACTCCGGTGGTATTATAGATCCTGATCACTATCAAGATTTAATCATCTGTTCCTTGCGCCATTTTACCAACCAACTGTTCCTGAAAATGTCATCCTAATCTGTTCCCAATGGTCACTTATTTTGCGAATAGAGAGAGAGACAGGCAGATAAACGAACAAACAAACCAAAGCAGCAAAAAAAAAAAAAAAAAATACAACCTTTGGCGGAGGGGGACATGCATTTCATATCGTTTGTTTTTGCGTAACCCGACAACAAGCGTGACAACAAGCGAGCACGTGTCAGCCTTCCTCAGCCTCCCTCGGCCTCCGACCCTCTCTTTCCGTCCTCTCTCTCCCTCTCACAATACCGTCATACACAAAGGCGGCTGTCTGTAGCCGGCTGGGTGCATGCAACCAGGGAGGTGGACCTCCCTGGTGCATATTGTGTGTGTGGATCCCGAATCAGAGCGCATTCAGTGAGCAAGTGTGTGATGTGCTGCTAGTACATGTAGGTCGTTATGTTGAGCCGCGTTGTTGTGATCGGTGCGGTGACTACGTGGATAACTTTTTGCGCTTGTAAACTGCTGCTCCTTTCGACATCTAGCTTCTTTTCTAGCCAGATAATAAAGAGTAAAAAAGGCGAGAAATTGGTCCGAACTTAGCTCGTCAAGCAAGTTCACGCGTGGTGTTACCCTTGTCGGCAAGTTCACGCGTGGTGTTACCCTTGTCGGCAAGTTTTACCCTTGTCGGCAATTGTTTCTTCAAACCGCACGCTTGTCGGCGCCGACAAGGGTGATATACGCTGGCGAGATCCCTGTTTCTAAGTTTTAACCAGTTTTGTGGTACCGTAGCCAAGTAGCATTGGTCAGTCAAAAGCAAATATCCTGACAGATACAGTCTGCTGATCTGGCAGAAAGGATGTTCACTCTAAAATCATCTGACTTCTTTACTCTTCATCTACCACAAACATTTTGCATCAGTGTTGACTGTTGTCTTCTCTGCGCATGCACATATGTGTTGTGAATCCACTGAAATATTAACCCTTTTGTGCAAGGGACTTTGGACAGTGAGTACAGTGCTATGGGTTTTTTTGTGCCAGTCGGCACTTATCAACGCACGCTAAAGGATTTATGACGAAAGCTGATTGGACAATGATATTATTCACACAGGTCGGTAAAGCTATGTCCTCCAATGAGACGGAGGCGTACAAGATTATGCAGTCGCTGAGTGTCGACTACGTGCTGGTGATATTCGGCGGCATGATCGGCTACTCCGGAGACGACATCAACAAATTTTTGTGGATGGTTAGAATAGCTGAAGGGGAGCATCCTCGAGATATTAAAGTAAGTTATCTCTCCTCTCTTCTCTTCTTGCAACCACCTTGTTGGATGTAAACAAAGAAAGTGAATGTACTGGGATGATTATTTTAGCTCTAGCATCAGTTTTGTCCATTCTTCCACATAAATGTGTATAGGCAAGTTATTTGGCAAAGAAAAAGAACACAGGACATTTCATTTTGCTTCAGGAGAGTAGTTTCTTCCTCATATCTCTGGTGCACTTTCTGTTTCTAATACAGTGTGTTTATCTTGTTTGTGGCTTTATTTCAATATCCCTGTTGTCAAGTGCAAAGTTGTGTATATTTTCTTGAAGAATTGTGTGATAGAACCTAGTGACACCACATTTTATTAGCAACTAGTAACCATTGTTTCTCTATTATTTCCCTTCCAGTGCCAACAAATTCCCCTTTAGTGTTTGTGCTTGTATTGCTTGGATGTTTCCAAGTACAGGATTTTTTTTTTTTTTAATGAAATGATAACAGAAAGGCTGGTATCAACAACTAGTTTAAAGCTACATTACCTGTAGGAATAAAGAGATTAATATAAAACTCAGCAATGTTAAATTTGATTGATTGCTCTTGTATTTGTTATTTATTCTCCCATTTTTTAATTTCATTCCGATCAGAAATTCTTCCATTATCACTGTAATGTTATCAATGTATTTAACAGAGTGTATTGATATGAATGCTATAAATTCTTACAAAGTCGTAAGATGTAAGTTTATGTTGCAAATGTTGTAATGTTGCTCTACCACTGGAAATGAGCATTTTGCGCATAATGTCTGACTGACAAGCTAAACGCGGAGAAAAACTTAAGTAAACATACATTGCCAACAAAATGCCAATAGAAAATGCAGAGATTTTTTGCTTAATTTCTCTTTACCAGGAAAGCAATTACTTCACAGCTAATGGGGAGTTCCGTGTTGACAGGGCAGGATCCCCGATACTTCACAACTGTCTCATGTACAAGATGTGTTACTACCGCTTCGGACAATTACAGGTATGATATTTCATGCTCTATCACAATGTAGAGAATGCAAAGTTGCTTCTCATTTGTATATTCTACCCAAAACAATAACAACAAAAGAAAAGAAAAGGAAACACACACAAACAAACACATACACACACACACACACACACACACAACAAATAAACAAGTAAGTGAACAAATAAGCAAATTATGAAGAAACTTTGATCCAGATTCTGTAAATCAGCCAAGATTAGCCTTATCAGAGTGTTACCAAATTAAAGGATGAAAAATGATGAATCAAAGAAGAGAAAATACATTACATTTTTCTATCATTATGCCTCCGCCACGAAGTGGTGCCGGAGGCATTATGTTTTCGGGTTGTCCGTCCGTCCGTCCGTACGTACGTCCGTCCGCATTCGTCTACGCGATAACTTGAGTAATATTGACTGGAATTTTACCAAACTTGGTTGAAGTATAAAGTATGATGGGGCAATTAATTGATTAGATTTTGGGTGAAATCGGCCAAAGGTCAAAGGTCAAAGGTCAAGGTCAAATCATGAAATTGTATTTGTTTGCGCGATAACTCCAGACTGGATGAAGCAGCTTTCACCAGACTTGGTCCAAGGATGATGTATGATGGGGCAACTAGTTGAGTAGATTTAAGTGACATTGGCAAGAGGTCAAAGGTCAAAAGGTCAAGGTAAAATGCTAAAAATGTTGCTATTTCCCCCATATCTATGCAGTGCCCAAAGGTATTTTCCTGAAACTTAGTGTAGACATGTACTACTGTGTAAAGATTCTCCAGAGAGAGTTTCATGTCATAAGGTCAAAGGTCAAAAGGTCAAAGGTTAGGTGAAAATGTTACAATTTCACTTTTCTCGCAAATGGTTCAATGTATTTTCATGGAACTTGGTACATACGCATGTACTGACTGGCAGGGAACTTAGGGGTCATGGGTCAATAGTCAGGGGGTCAAAGGTCAAGGTCAACTCCTCAAAATTTTACTATTTCCCTCATATACTAGTATATTATGCAATGCTTGCATTATTAGTTTTAAAACTTAATATATACATGTATTACCTAATGGAGATTCCCTGCGAAATTTACAGCCAGAAGGTCAAAGGTTAAGGGTCAAAGACCAGGTTTAAATGCAAAAAAAAAAAAACCAAACTATTTTGTACTGTACTTACACTCTTTCTTCATACCTTGAGAATTACTCAATGCATAAACTTATAAAAGGGACGGTCAGAAGTCAAGTAAAAATCCTCAATTCCCCAAATATGTGTACCTGCACTCTTAGACAATTATAGCAAACCCAGTTCAAGGAAAGTGAACATTCAAGATATTTCTGACAAACCTGTCATTTCAATATTTTGCCATTTATGTGAAACTGTCATCACACATTGTGAAGGCATTGTACTATACACCTATTGGGAGAATCATGCATTATGGCGGAGGCATCAGTCGCCATAGCGACATTTCTAGTTTAATATTGCAATAGCATTTGTAAAGAAAATTGTGTATGCTTTGCATGTAGGATTTCAAGTATCTACAAATAAAGAGTTTATAAAGGGAACAAAAATTCGAAATTGAGTGAAATTGATTACCACTGTTTATCTCAAGTGTTGGGTTCACCCAAGACAAATATTTTCAACAGAGTTTTGTGAAAGTGCTACCATTTAGATTAGTATTTTCATTTTGTAGATGATTTTGTCATCAGAACTTGATTTCTTAGAAGATACAAAACAATGCTGCAACTTGTCTCAGCATGCACTTAAAGTACTATTTGTATCATTTTATTGCAGCTAGTGTTAAACTTGGTAATGATATAGACTTCATCATGGTAAGAGTCATCCCCAAATGGCTTGTAATAGTCGAGTGAGTTTAATAGTGGGAGCATAGTGGCATAGTGGATGAGGCTTGTGGTGTTCATTGGAGGTCCCGAGTTTGAATCCTGTCATGTGCCTACTTCCTTGGATAAGATGGTCTTACCCACCACGTCCCTCTTGACCTGGGTGTATAAATGGGTAGCTTGCAATGTGAGGGTAATGATAACGGGGCCTCTGGTAGAGAAGTGGCAACAGTGAAGAAGACCTTATCATCCTCGTCCTCATGATCATCGTTATCATAGTCGTTGTTACCGTTGTCGCTGTTGTTGTTGTTGTTATTGTTAGTCAGTGAGTTCCAAAGTATTTATTTTCCCATTAATTGCCTCAGCTGGACCCCAGATCGCCGCCAGGATTTGATCGGACGCGAGGAGTTGAAATCGGCAAGAAGGACATCTCGTTTGAGCACCTAGAGGAGGCGTACACCACGGAGCACTGGTTGGTACGCATTTACAAGGTCAAGCCTCTCCGCAACAGGGTGACCCTCGGCAAGCCGCTCAAGCGCAAAGCTGGAAAGAAGAAATACGTCTCCAAGAAGGTGAGAGATGCGTGTAACATGTAGTACACCACCCTTTATCTCGCACTGCTCTTATGATGTTCATCTCCCTACCAGCTGTGCTGTCCTGTCTCCATGGCTACGCCACAATAAAAACACATCACTGGTCTCCCATGGCATAGTCTATCTACCTCTTAGCAGACCCTGAGACCTATCCGGACTGTATCAATAGTTGTTAAAACTCGGGCAAAATTTTGCTTCATTCTCATTCATCACGATCGCAAAGTTGACAGGACAGTGTCGTTTTGCTATTGGAAGGTGCACAATGCTCATACCTTTGTACAATGCTCTGCTATACCAGGCAGGTTTGAGTTTGATACCCAATTAGCATGATATTTGGTGAATATAAGCAGACTGCACTCTTCAGCCGCTTAACCCTAAAAAGACTGGGCTATTTTGGTAGCTCGAAAGACTGGGGGGGGGGGGGGCCTAAAGGGCCCCCCCTTAAGATCTCTGCCGTGGATCGCGCGAACGCCGCGAAAATTTGCACAATGGTAGTGTGCGATGTAATCTACAAGATCGTATATTTAAATTTTCCAAAATAGTCTTCTTTTATTTTATTTTGATTAATTATGCTAATTTATGCGAGAAATCAGACTCTTTGATCTAAATCAGTAAATAAAGCTCCAAAAGTGCTCATTTTTGGACTAATTATTCTTTGTGGCATTCTTAGCAAATGTACTTGAAAAAAAATTCGGTATCAAAATTGATTTCTTATTTATTTTATTGTTTTATGAATTTCTTATGTATTTCTTTGTTTTTTCGACCTTTTGTTTTTGTTGTTTTTTTAAACAAAATTTGTGGCAGACACTTTTTGAAGCATAATACTCCTAAAACAAATTAATTTTAGCCATTGAGAGTAAAAATAAGCATATTTATATGAACCATGTGAAAAAACTCAATTTGCATTGACTTTGTACACAAAATCACATTTTTGAGCCATTTTCGGCCTCATGTGCATGTACAAAAAGTTATGTAACTTCAGAACCGTAACCCCGGGCGTCACAAATTTGGTGTCAAAATGTGCGGGAAACTCGAAAGAAAAAAGTCATAGAGCATCGCGGCAAGAGCATTGCGTGTTGCAGAGTAATCGCGCGAAATGTCGAGGGGGGGCCTTTTAGGCCCCCCCCCCCCCCCAGTCTTTTTAGGGTTAATATCATTTTATTTCACATCATTGTGGGAAGTTTTTTTTAGATTTGCTTCATACAGTTCTGGCCTATAGAAGGTCTGGATGTATTTGGTAGGAAATCCCATGGAAGTACTTTGATGTATAGAGAGCACTGTTATCTCAAAGCAAAGTGATGCCTCTCTCTCAATGGAGAGGAAAAAAAAAATGTTTTTAAAAGAAGAACCCTATCTGTGGAGAATGTGTGACGACTGAGCAGAATGTGTTTCATGCATGTGACTTCTTTGCTGCACAGTTATCATACCAATATCTGTAGTTCACACTTAGCTGTTACACACATGTCACCCTTTATCAACGTGCCATTACCATACATTTTAAACTTTTTAAAAATTCATTTCATTATTATTAATTTACTTTTTGATTTTTTTTCCTGTTCTTCCTCCTTAGACAAGCAAGAAGAGGCGTGGTTTCATCAAGAACAAGCCAGTTGTCAAGAGGGGTAAACGGACTAGAGGCAAGAATAGCGGCAAGAGGACGTAGATGACATCAGGCATTTAGTTTAGAAGTTCCAGTGAAATTTCTTGTGTTTTTTTTTTTCCTTTGTTCCACTTTCACAGTGGTCAGAATCTCTGTAGATACCTAATTGGATCTGTATAGATGGGATGTGTAATTGGGAAGTGACCCAGTGTAAAACGGCACTGTTGGGATTTGCATTCATTGGTGAGAAAAGCTTGGAGAGATATTGCATGATGAATTGACCTGTGAAGTCACATAAAGTAACAAAGTCCATGTTTTCCTTCAGTGCTGAGATAACGGAAAACTTCAGTTTAATCATGATACTTCTCTATGTGCATAAAAAGAAAGCGTGCTTTTGTAGTAGTGATGACAATGCAGTACGCAAAGACATAATTTGTAGGGGGGATCAAATGGAAGTGTTTCTTTGACAGAAGCAGATGAAATGTGTTGATCAAAAAAGAAATGAAGAATTCTCTTTACTTTGTTCATTCTCAAGTTTTACTCTTTTTTTTTTTTGGGGGGGGGGGGGGGCAAATGAACCAGGTGTTTGGAGTTTTTTGAATTGGTCAGTAAATTACGCTGAACAGTATTGATTTATTTTTTTTTAAATGCTAGTATAAAAAGCAATTGAAGAGTAGGATGCTTTCAAAAGATTGAAAGCAATTCCTCATATATTGGTAAGAAGAATATATGTATATGTTGTGTTGGATGATTGAATGATATTTCTGTTTAATTCTCAAGGCCAAAAAAAAAAAAGAAAGGATGTGGATTAAACCAAGATTTGAGGAAAGATGTGTTCTTTCCTATCAGCATTTAAATGAGTGCAATGTTTGCTCGGCCCTGGTGTGGAAGAGGGAAAAAAATGACCACTTGAAACCTTGTGTCTGATTTGCTCACTTGAGTTGATTCAGCTGGTTTCAATGCAAAATATCATGTGATTATACACTGTCTGAAAATGTGCATGTTGTATACTCACGATACGGACTTGATTTCAGTGTTTGAGGGATATTCCATTTGTTGTTATCACCTTGTCAAACTCATCCTTCCTAGCACCATTGTGCAAGAAATGCTGAGTATGCCACAATTTATGCAACGCTTGTTTTAAACCATTTCATTTTTGAATGAGCAAGGTATCGCAAAGAATATTTTTGTGTTTGTTCCTACATAGGTTGTTTAGACATAACATGTACAGTATTTGTTTGACAGTGCAACAAACACACACGTACAAACACAAAAATACATTTAACTTTATTTTTCTTTATCTTTTACTCAGCATGGCCACCAGGGCTTAAAGGGAAGATAAACCCCAAGAGCAATGTGGATTGAGTGAAAGCAGCAACATTAGTAGAACACATCAGTGAAAGTTTGAGGAAAATCGGGCAATCGATGCAAAAGTTATGAATTTTTAAAGTTTTGGTGTTGGAACAGCTGGAAGAAGAGACTACTAGAGGTTATGACGTATGAGTGGACAACAATACCAAGAAAATATAAAGAAAATTCTACAAAAATCCATTTTTCATGAAAATTACAAATTCCATCAACTTGATATTGACATATGTTAGGGGTAGCAATTATTCCCCCAGCTTTCTGAAAGAGGTTGGTCCATTGCTCTTTCATAATTCTAGAAAAGTGAATTTTTGTTGAATTTCCTTTATATTTTCTTTGTATTGTTGTCCACTCATACGTCATATCCTCTAGTAGTCTCCTCATCCAGCGGTTTCAACACCAAAACTTTAAAAATTCATAACTTTTGCATCGATTGTCCGATTTTCCTCAAACCTTCACTGATGTGTTCTACTAATGTTGCTGCTTTCACTCAATCCACATTGCTTTTTGGGTTTACCTTCCCTTTAAATTCTAAACTTGACATGCAGTAGATCGCATTTATACATGGGTATGCTTCTAGTTTTTGAGTGATAATTTGTTAATTGATTGCTCTGAGCATTGTCAACTGAGCATGTTTTTCAATGATGTTTTATTTTTTTTTCTTAATTCTGAAATTGTCTCATTGTAACTGTTCATAATGCTCACAACCATTCATCGAGTATCAAAGGTCATTTCTTCTCATCAGCGAAACCTTTCAAGTGGTTGAGATCTAGGTAAAATACACCCATTACAGCTTGAAATAATGACTTGCGTGGCAAAATCTCTGTAAAATTGATAATCGATTCATAATCTGAGTCGTAATTCAGTGTAACATTCACCTGAGGAAATCAAGTGTTTACAATGAATTGGCTTCAAGGCATACACAGAATCAGAAAAGTGAAGAAAATTTCAGTCCTTGCTCGACCAAGCTTTAACAGTGTGTTGTATTTGTTAGGTTTATATTGATTTACAGTGTGTTGCTGCCATGAGTTTATTTTCCAAGTGCCCTCTCACTGGCATTATACTTATATTCCTTTTATTTTGCATGGTACTACTGACATAAAGGGTCAGGCTGCTTTGTGTGAATATTAGCAGAAGCAATTTTGGACACAGTTCATTGAAGATAGGCTGCATGAGCTTTAACATTTATTTCAAGTTACAAATAAATCACAAGAATTTCTAAGTGATGGTGGAAAATCTGTGTGAAACTATGTCCACTATGTATGGGATTACATCACCAGTTAGTAAAGTTATAGCACCTGCAGTTCTTCAAACATGTGGATATCATGAAATACAGGCAAACCCTGTTATAACAAACAGGGATACAACTAGATTTTGTTAGTACAAAAGGATTTTACCTATGAAAATAGTAATTTTAGCTGTATTTACTTTGTCCATTTTAATGAGATTTGGTAATAATGAGAAAATTCTTGTGATCCTGACCATCTCATTATACTGTATATGCTGTTATTTTCGCGTACAGATATTTTCGCGAATAAGGTCACAGACATTTTGGCGAGGTGTTGTTTTCGCGAATTGACACAGAGGCCTTCATAAGCGCTATATTACCTTAGCGCATGGTGATATATTCGCGTGTTGTTAAATTTGCTGTTCAGCTGTGATTCCTGAAATTTGCGAAAATTTGCGAATAAGGAGGTCACAGACATTTTTGCGAGGTGTTGTTTTCGCGAATTGACACAGAGGCCTTCATAAGCGCACTATTACCTTAGCGCATGGTAACATTTTCGCGTGTTGTTAAATTCGCGTTTCAGCTGTGATTCATGAAATTTGCAAAAATACCAGCTTATACAGTAACAGGATTCACCTGTACATGTACCAACAATAACATGGAGATAGAAACCACAAGTTGTAAGCAAATCCAATCTTACCAAGTTTGCCTGTCTGTCATTTAGCAACCCCGAACAACCATGCCCCCCCCCCTCAAAAAAAGAAGAAAAAAATCTCTACAGGAATGAGAAAAAAAAAGAAAAAGAAAAAGCTGCAAACCCATAATGTGAAGGAGTGAGTAAGCTTTTTACAATTTACTGTTGCCCCTTGAACCTACCAGCTGATGCAGCGAGCCCCCCCCCCCCCAGCAGGTCAGTTCCCCGACATAAAAAAAAATAATAAGAAGAAGAAGAAATATGTCTTGTGACACATGTGATGGGATGAAAGATGGCCTGTTCATTTCATCTGTGAGACAAAAAAAAACCCCCAAAACAAATAAGTCCAGGAAATGAATATCAGTACAATCAAAAAGCTCATGGTAGCAGATATTGCAAATTAAGAAGAGATAATCTGGTCATCATTATGTGTAAGCATGTTTATTGCAACATGAGAAACGTTTTGGGGATTTTTTATCACACATTGTGCAACTGTCAAGTATCTCTTGCTGTCAAGGGTCAGTCGTGGTGATTATGCATCATTTGTTTTGTTTATACATACCAGAGATTTTTCTGTTTCTAAAAAGGAGCAGAATACTTAACAGTCTTGGGGCTCAAGTGCAAACATTAAGGAAAAGAACAACGAAAAAAGGGCTAAAGTGTTATTCTTAGAGATTTGTAGTCTCTTGAAAGAAGACATTATCCAATGAAATACATTTTCAGCCAAGCTCGATAAGAAGACGTTTTTACGATGTTTATAAAATATCTTTACAGTCTTTGATAAAACATGTGTTTGTAAACTCACTATAATCATCTTTGGTTGCTACATTCCCATATTCATATCAGTGTATGTGATATTCAAAGCTTTTTTGCTAATCATGCAGCCCACATATTCTGTGTTTAAATGTATACAAATAAACAAGTAACAATGCCTAAAATAATGTAATGGTTGTTGTGGAATAAGTTTTCAGCACCAGAATTGAAGTTGGCCCTGATGCAGACAGGTTAAACCTATCACAGATTTTGAACACATTGATACGGTAATGACTGATAAATGTGGAAATAAGTTGAAAAAGACTGGAATTCCTTCCAGAAAGGTTTCACGTTCAGATACATTTATAGTGTAAATGTGAACAGTAGAGAGGGTGTGAATCATACGACAGCCATCTTTTTAATAGACATTCTACCAAAGTAAACATAAACCCTGAGGTCAAGATGTGCCCATTGTACCACTGTGGGCTGTTTGTGTACAGACCATATCAGTAGATACACAAGGTAAACATGATACCACATGACTTTGTACGTATAGCCGAGGTGATTTCCTGAAAACAATAAAAAAGTTATAGGGATCAATGTTCTCGTCTGTTTTGTCTTGTGTTCGTTTTCTTTTGTTTTATTTTACACACTTGCCATCCTCAGGTATTTGTATGACATATTTACCTGCTTGATAAAGACTTGGGTTGGGACTTATGTCTGAAATCTGTACAGGAACAAACTTTAGTAGTGAATTTCAGGGAGTACTGGTAGTAACTCGACGAGTAGAATGTAAATTCTCAATGACTCACCATCTGTATTTTGTTCGAGAGTTGATGTACGCCTCCAAATGAACATAGTTGATTTGGCGAGTGCTGTAAGACGTAATCATAGCTTGTAAATGTTGATCCACCAACAAGAAAGTACAGAAAGAGGAAACTAGTGTTGTATTGCATATAGTAATTATTTGTTATGTGTTTGTTTACTGAAGGAGCAGAAACATTATAAAACCCATAAAAGGAAAGGGTATTTGATTCATCCAAATGTTTCCTCTGGGATAACTTGATGATACAGTGTCATTGTCGAACAGTAACAGTAGGGTGTTTAAGTGATGGATCTAGGGAATGTTTTTCACTGATGTGAGCTGATAGAGCAAAGAAGGATGTGATTGTAGTTAACTGTGATGTTTCTAAAGGGTGTTTCAACATTTTATATGGAGATCATGATTATTTTCACAATGTGCTGGAATTTCAATAAATGTTCTTTGCTTCAGAAGCTATACGAATTACATGATTTCATATTTGTGTTCTCTTTTATTAATGTCTACATGAATTATATGTACAAGTTTATTTACCACACAATATCATAACCATCTCATACATACACTGTCCTTCGTCTGGTGCAAACATCAATGGTATTGCGTGGGTCTCCCCATTCAGTTGATTTTGCAGAGAGTTTACTGGCTGCCTTTCCCTGCATAATTGTAGATTGATACAGGCACTCAAGACAAAAATCAGAAAATAATTATGCAATCATTTTTAGTGTACATGTACACGTAATACAGTTGCACAAATATCGGGCAAGTCGTGTATCACCTCCATTGTGAATATGGTACTGGTTAATAATCTTCTTTCAGCAACATGATGGTACCCTGGTATTCAATCAAATGTCTTACAAGATTGTGAGTGCAAATGGGTAGCATAACATTTTTGTATGGTTTCAGACATTGTGCCTTCCAATGGAAAAAAAAAATTGTAGGAGGGTAGGGGTAAGTCTGATCATTCATTAATCTTTTTTTATGATAATGGATAAAATACTGTTACGAATATCACCCCTAATGACAATGTGCTGTGGGAAGTATGGGGGCACAGGGCATGCACAGTGCAGCTAATCGTTCCATTTTAGCAAAATAGACTGGCTCTATCTACAGTGGGGTGTGTAGGCTTCCGCAGGACATGTTTGTGGTAGATAAAATTTTGTTGACTTTCCCCCCCCCCCAAAAAAAAAAAAAAAAATGGAAAGGGCACTTGAATGGAGTGAAGATGATTACTTTTAGGTATATTCAGATACAAGCATACATATTACATGCTTTGCCCATGATGTACTGTGGTAATTTATACCCGGGTAAATGGCACCATATTTTGTTAACATTACAAAGGCATAATATACGCTGTATATTTTATTCATTGCATTTTATTCATTTCATGCTGCAAGGTTGGCCTGTTCAGTTTTGTAATATATACATGTAAATAAATAAATAAATAAATAAATAAATAAATAAATAAATAAATATATATATATATACATATATATATATATACAATGTTATGTATATATATATATATATATATATATATATATATATATTAAGAGTTTGTTTGCAAAAACCGATAGGTCCATATTTGTCAAATGGAGATATTTGCAATTAAAGGTCAAGAAAAATAAAGAGAATGATAAGAAAATTTTTGCTTCTTTTCACCATAACCTCAAAAATGTACCTTTAAGTAGTGACCAATATATCATTTAAAAGGTATTATTTTGTACTTTATGACAGAGACCATACTTGAAAATCTTCAAAGATGGACTTATCGGTTTTTGCGAACAAACTCTTCATATATATATATATATATATATATATTCAAAGTAAGGGAGGTGCCCTCCTGATAGGGCATATTTCCAACTATATGTGTATCTATTCTCTATATGCACGTATGTTTCTACATGAACATACATGAATATATATTCGATAAGGTTCCTATTACACAAATAGATTCTCGATATTTATTACTGCATGTACTTACATGTAAATATTATGGATTAAATACAATCAGATATGACATCTTTTTAACCATGAGATACAACACACATAGCTCCATGGTTTAACTGAATTCCTCATTGGTTTCCAGGAAAAGTATGTTTTTTTTATTTGCCAATATGTATAAGCATTAACTTCAGAAAGTAATTTAGTGTACTAGCTGTGCTTGATACCATGACAAAATAATCAATTACCCGGCCCGGACCCTTCCCCTATGACCCTAATCCTAATCCTAATCCTAACTGTGATCTTTATACTCTAACCTTATCACTAACCAGTATTTAACTGGGGGTAATTGCACGGGGGGGGGGGGGGGGGGGGGCTAGGTAATTGCCCTGCGGGGTACGGTTTATATACACATAAAATGATCTTTAGATTTTATGTACTTGTTTTACTATTATTTTTAAATCATATTCCACAGCTGTACATATATATATATACATTGTATATATATACAATGTATATTACTATACAAATCGAGTTTATATAAATAGGATACAAACAGCAGGTCAAATACATATAATGTTTTCAACCTAGAAATATGAAACTCCTGTATATTCTTCATGGCTTATAAAACACATACATGTAGTTATATTTTGAATTAAATCATTATTAGCAGTAGGCCTATACGCGGTAATGTTTATTTTTAGGGAATAAGTACTACATGCATTGAATATCAAAGTTGACAAGTGCAGAGGTAACTAATGCATGTAGGTGCCTACCTGTATTTGTAAGGACCTGGAAATATTCTATGAAGAAAAAGCTAGGGAATGAGAGAGAGGGAGGGAGAGAGCAAGAGGGAAAAAAAAAGAGGGGAGCGGCAGATAAATAAATGAAACAGCAATGAACAAAACAAAAACCCCTCAGTTGCAACGTTGCATTCACGTTGGTGAAATGCAGCCGGTTCGCGCTGGTTGCCTTTAGTGATGTCATAGTTTTAATAATAGCAGCCAATGAATTGCGTGGACTTATTGTCACCTGATAACATTTGGCCAATGAAAGCACGAGCTGACGAAGAATTGTGTCTCGTGACTTGCGGACACAAGTCGAAGTCGTCTGCTATGTTTTGGGATGTGTTGCAATATCTCCCTGCCTGTTTTACTTACTCTGTACCTGGCCGAGCCGAGGGAAGGTAACGCGTTTGTGGAACATTTTCTGCGGACCACTGCCTTGTTTGTCAACCTACGGTGTAAACCTCGGAAATTGCCAACCAAGGAGGGCCTCTTGTTATTATCGGTAAGATTTGTAATATCCCAATTTTTGAGCTGTCATCTCACTCTTTGTCATTCATTCTTTCGAACAATAGAGTCTACGACCCGTACGGGAGCAGGGGGTGTTTCATAAAGCTGTTCGTAAAGTTACGAACGACTTACGAGCGACTGGTGATCAGTTCTTGTGCTGAATTATTGAAATTCTAGTAAGTATAGCACATTACAACTGATCACCAGTCGCTCGTAAGTTGTTCGTAACTTTACGAACAGCTTTATGAAACACCCCCCAGGCAGCACGATTTCCACCGTAATCTGATAATGTTATTTTTATTGTAGACGAAGCTCACGTCATGGTCACGACAAACAGTCGGAAACACTGTTTTACACTGTTCCCGACTGATGATTGAGAGTAATAGCTTCAGCATTCAGAGATAGGATAGAATAGTTCGGCTATAAAACACTACCTACCAGTCCAGAAAATTTTGTAGACGTTTTAGTGTTTAGGGCCTACTGTTAACCATACTAACACTACCATTGACTACAGACTAACACAGTTAACAATGGTTAATGATGAATGCACAAGCAAGCGTATTTGGTATTCACCGTTCAGTTTGGAAGACAACGTAACGTAGGCACTGGTAGGTCATAGGCATAGCTATAAATTTACACAAAAGTTAACAATGGACGTCAGTAGTAACGTTACAGTGCCAGTAACATGTTAGTGTGTATGATTGAGGGTACCACCTATACTCAATAGCACCTATTATCAGCTGATTATCACCATAGGCCTTAACAGTTAGCCTGACCAGACACTGTGCTGCGATTCACGACAGCGGCTGCGTGTAGTTACATAGGCCTAGGCATCTGCAGCTTATTCATTCCAAAGCAAAGGTAGACCTATACTAAAGAACAAATTCCCCTAAGTTTTGCCTCAAATATGCCATGGCATAAATAATAAAGTTTCGAATATCGTGACCGCGTCTCCTGTTGATTCTGAATCTCCGTAGGCTAGTGAAATAAGGCTTATTAATGCCGTTTTACTTTAGTACGCGTGCAATGCATTTTCTTTGAGCGGCTAGCGGCTTAACATAAGGGTGACTACCTCAAGCTAAACATCAACACCACCTCCTTCAACAACAGTAGCATTGAGCATACTACTAGGTAATACAACACATGAATTTCACAGTCATGCGTCATGTTTGCTATTTATGATACTATAATGATAGCTCTACACTTCGACCACCCTTTTTGAAACCAACCAAGTATTTTTTGGCGCACAGCACGCTTAGTAGTAGTACGCACTGCACGCAGAGCACATTAAAATGTATTACTTGGCTTTGACTGTCGATTGAGGATGTGTAGGAAAACGAAAATTCACTGTTCATTATTATGGTTTAAATCGAGGACAAATATTTCAAATGAATATTTTAACCGAATCGTAATATAATGTCAATGCATTTTCTTAAAAGCTTCATACAGCACGGTGTTCAATACAGCTTTGTCAATACAAAAACAGCGATCAATTAAAAAAAAAGCAGCGGCACCACGAGGAGCTGAAAAGAGGGCACTCAAGTTCGACTGCGATAATTTTGCACTGAAACTTCGAACTGAAAAGGGGACAACAGCATTTGATAGTGCTGGATTTTCTCAATCATGTAGGCCAAGTTTTAATGTGAATTACAGTCTTAAATATTCTTAATCAGGCAGATAAAAATTAGGTGGTCGATGAGTAGTAGGACCAACCATACTAAGCATGGCTAAGTGGATGTGTAACTGAACCGTGTTTAGTTTAGTTTGTTAGTTTGTTTTAATGATTTTGTTTTTTCGTCTTCATTATTATTATTTTCATAGCTTTATGGCGCGCTTTATTGTTCTATATGCTAACAGCTATGATATGCAAGGTGCCGATGTCAAGGTACCCTGCCAATACGTGATACCCTTACCATATGTGCCTGTACTGTAGGTCACTGTGCGTGCACTCAAAACTCTCTGATGACTGGTCACGCTGATCCATGACGTCAGAGCAAGCCTACCGACTCCAATATGAACTAGAAATCTAGATGGGCTCTAGAATTTCTAGCGAGGGCCTGTATCTGAATGTGGTCATCGTGGCTGTATTGTGTGGCTAGTTATCAATGGTTATACTATTGTTAGGGGTCACTTCATCGAGAAATGGTCAAAAAATTGTCAAAAATTTCAGCTTGTCAGATGATCATTGTTTACCTCTGTGTGCTGACTTTGTTTGTATTGTAATTGTCATTGGAAACTGGGCTGGGTCTGCCTATATTCCTCTTATTAACGCCATGATCTATCTAGCTAGTCATTTACTTTTGTTTCTTACTCTCTAGATTTCCAGACCATGACCACTCGCTGCCCTGTAACTGTGCTAATGCCATCTATGACGGGCTGCTTCCAGACTCTACTCTAGCTTTCTCTACTACTGTAGTTCTTTCTATTAAAATCAGTAGAATCTAATTTCAGTCTGAATGAAATTCAATTGAGCTATTACACAAGACTTCTCATCACTTTGCTTGTCTTGTTTCTAGAACACATCTTGACTGTCCTCCCAGCTGGTGCCAGGTCCCTGAATACTTACGATTAAAGTTCTTCTCTAGGTCTGATGTATTGATAATTCCGATTTAAAAACAAACAAACAAATTTAAAAAAAAAAACTTGCATTGTCATAACGCATTGGATATTGTTTCATCCTTGGACATTCAACATATAGATTTCCCCTCATCGTCAGTTTGTGCTGCCTGCTCGAAAAGTGGTCAACATATCCGGAGCTGCACTGAGAACTGAAAAACTTAGAAATGGCATATTTTGCCGATTCAGCATTCTCCAACTGGTCACAGGTTGATCTAGATCTGTCGTCCCTGATGACAAGTGATGGGGATGGAATGTTCAAAGCTATGACTCCATCCTTGTCAGTCTTTGACGAAGATCTTGATCTGTACAGTGTCAGTAACAGTGGAGAGAAGGATGGAATGTATTCCAGTCATCTCCAGGCCAGCCCAAGCTCTCTGGCATCCGACGACATTCCGACATCGCCCCTTTCTGAAGGAATGGAAGACATGCAGATGCAGCGAAGTCCACCACTGACCAACCCAGAGGAAATGTACGGCAGCCTGCTAAGGCAGGTAGAGGGAGATGAAGCAGCTGCAGAGTCCTCTGACAGAGATGAGCGCCTGGGGGACACAAGCCATGGGGAACAGTTCCTATCAGCCGTCCCAGATAAACCCAGACCAGAAGCGCCACTTTCGCCACTCTCCAGGGGAGCCCACCAAGCAGCAACAGCAACCACACCGGCTCCAGAAATGGGTTCTAATCCATGTAATGGACAAAAGGCTGTGTCAAACAAAGTTAACAAGCGTGGTGTAAAGAGGAAAGCTCTGCAGGTTGAAGAGGAGAAAATTGAAGAGAATGTCACAGATCCTACCTTGTCTAGGAATCTGAAAAATGCTCTGGCTGCCAGAGAAAATAGACTGAAAAAGAAAAAGGAGTGGGAAGATCTGAAAATTCAAAATTCATCTCTTGAAAAGGAAAATCGAGCACTTCGTAAGGACAATCAGGAACATGTAGAGACAATAGCGGAGTTGGAGGAGCAGTTGAGGTACTACAAGTCGGTGTTAGTTAACCAAAGTGCCTTGTCCAACTTGCTGCAATCAATGAATCCCATCCCAAATCTTAGCCTCAGTTCATCTACTCCCAAAACAAAGCATCCCCCCCGGCTGCAGGCAGCCGAATCTCAGGGAATGACAGGGGGTGTTTGTCTTCATGTCAATGGCCCACAAGCCTCACTGGAGTTTTGTTCAAGATGTTCACGCAATGCAAAATGTTCGTTCGATTCATGAGCATCAAAGCCTGCTGCTGATCTAGGACAGATACAGAATCTGTGTACATAACCACTCATTATTTGTGCACTACTTCATGTGAAAACAACCACTGGCATGATATGTGATCAATCTCAAAATCATTTGAATCTCATGACATAATTTTGTAGTGATCTACTCAGTTCAGCCCTGTCCTATTGTGAATGTTGAGGGTGCAGTCTTATACAAGTCAACTTCAAAACTGTGTGAAGACCATTGACAATGAACATAATACTTGTACTAAACCACTGTGTTTGTTATGAGGCAACCCAATATGCTGTAAGGTCTTGTTGTACCAACATGTAATTTGGAGGTCTACTGCTATGGCAACTTCACAGATGAACTCTGAAGTATGTAAGTAATCATGTAATCCAATTGCTTCTAAATTCATAACTGGCATCCCTTTGAAAAACAAACAAACAAACAAACAAACAAATCAACCCCAACACTTGAGAACTTTGATTTGTTTTTTTAGCAAGATTACAGTGATACTGATGTTATTTTTGGTATTTTACATTCTCTCAAAGTGGCATAGGTTTTGATTTTATTAGGAGGGATGTTAGCCTTGATATTTGTGCCAGAAACAGTCAGTGAAGGCAAATGCAGTTGGAATACATGCTATCTTAGTATGTTCAAGCACTGGAAGGAAAGTATTTTGTGTTGGTATGCATATACTGCATTGCAGTGGCTGGGAAAATATGTATGAATTGTAATATATATGTTATGATGTTTGACCTTTTTATGCATTTTATGCAAATTATGCATTTTGATGAGCATAAACATAATTACCCTCTTGTACTTGAAAATATGATTACAGATTTCAGCCACTGCAATGCTCCTGGTTAAAACAGAGACTGACACTTTTGCATTGCTTTGTGTTTTCCAGATTTTTCACTATGGCAGTACAGAACGGCTGTTTCCTGTTCATCTTGAGTTGATATGTTGGTAAGCAACTAGTGAACATGAAAAAGGAGGTACAACTTGATCTGATGTTTTCGAGAATCATACACACCTCCTATTTCATTGTCAGTGTTTGTCATATTCATGTGCACATGGCTTATATCTTTAAACTCGCAGTAGTCATGCCTTTATCCTAGAATGAATAGACCATGGTCATTTTCCTTCAAACTGGATTAGTCATTCACTGTAAAAACCTGTTTTGTTTCATCAATTGCAGATACAGGAACATGTCAAAAAATATACCCTCCCCCCCCCCCCCCCCCCCAAAAAAAAAAAAAAAAAAAAAAATGAACACAAATATTTTACTGTGCTGTCCCTCCTTATACTTCCCTTATTCATTTTATTTTTAAGATAATAAAATTAATTACCCACTTTGTCTTTTGGCTTTCTACTTTAAAAAAAAAAAAGAAATAATGTAAGAAGGCCAAAGCTTGCAAATTGTTTTGGAAAGAAAAAAAGAAATCTTTGCCTCCTGATATGAGATGACTTCTCTGTCATTGCTCCTGTAACTTACCAGAGTCCTTTCTTCTTTTGTATTTAATTCCTCTGCATTGTGCCTGGACCGACTTTGATCCCGACACACCCAATCCTCGTTTCATTGGTGTAACGCTGCCGTGTCATGTGCTGCTGCTACTGCGTCATCATCCAGAGAGAACAGATCAACCATCAACCTGCCATCAGTCGGGTTATCAAGCAATGGGTGTCGCCAGAAAGTTGTTCGTGTCTCTGTATCCAGGCGAAGGTGAGGTACCTGCTCTCGGCCTTGGCTGCTTTCGTCCCAAGCAATTCGACCTTAGATAAATAGAAAACAATTTTTTTTCCACTCTGAAGTCCATTCTTGGAACAAAATTTGCTTTAAAGGGATCGTATAGTTTTGGTTGAGACCTAATTTCAGGTTTCTAACTTTTTTTGATGAGATAATGAGAAACCTCTTATGAAATATGAAAGAGCATGTAATTCTATGAGGAATTTAACATTTATTTGATGAAAACTGGTTTTGAAATGGCTGAGATATCCAAAAAAAGAGCGATTCTAATAAAGTGTGGGACCCACACTTTATTATGATAGCTTTGTTTTACTTTGTTTTTGGATGTTTCAGTCATTCCAAACCCGATTTTCATCAAATGAAGTTTGAATTCCTCTTAAAATGGTATGCTCTGTACTATATAATAAGTGTTTTCTTGGTATCTCGCAGAAAGTAAAAAGCCCAATTCTCATCTCCACCAATACTGTACCATCCCTTTAATGAGGGGACGTGAGTAGTGTTACAGAAAATTTAGTGAGTGGACTCCTGCAAAAGCCACGGGAGTAATGGTCAAAGCATGCAACACAGAGTTTGTGCATGATGCTACAGATAGTTTCTAAATTTTTATTATACTTTGTGATGAAACAGATTACCATCATTTGCCCTTGCCGTTTACTATACAATCTATTGTGAGAAAATGTGAGAGCTTCATGTTTATGTAGGTTGGTTTCTAAACAAAAGGGCACATGCTTAGCAGTCTGTTTGATTTTACAGATGAATGAATTCCTCTACAGTTCATAAATAATGAAGGATGGACAGATACCTTGCTAGCAGCCAAGAGAAAGAGAGCAGATACCTTCACTGACCAGTGTGCATACCACAATATATGCATGGCACAGTGCAAAAAAGGGTGGATGGACAGTACTCTCTGATACGTGCACATCGTACTGTTTTTGCTTTAGCTACTGAAACCTGCTACATGACAATTCAAATAGGGTTAGGGCCAGTTTTAGTCCAAGTTTTTAGATATAAATATATAAGCCATTCATCCTTGGACAATTTTTGTTCAAGTCAATGATACAGCTTTGTCATTTTCTTGACTTCATCAAGCTTGCTGTGCATATGAAATATCCAAAATTAGTGACATGGCAAGTTCATTTATGAATTCCTAAAATTACTTCATTGATAAACACATGGGTATCAAAATTTATTAACTGAAGAGAGACTGTCCACTCGTGGTTGACTAGGCACAAGTTTCAAAACAAGTTCTTGAAATTGCGATGAGCCAACACATTTTGACATGAGAGAAATGGTCCATTGTGTTTCAATTGTGAATTTGGAAGTCGGCTTGAATGCACCTCATCCTGCCAAAACTGTGCCATGCATATAATATTTCATATGTGAAGTGACAACATGGCACCAAGAATGGTTAAGCAAACATCCCCCCTCAAAAAAAAAAAAAAAAAGAAAAAGAAAAAGAAGAAATCTATATAATTGTAAATTTCTTTTATGATGATCAAAGCAACAAAAAAAAAAAAAAAAAAGTGTTATTTCCATGATGCAACATTGCAGCATTGTAAGCTACCACCATTGCTACTCACCCAATAGTCATGATTTGAATGAATTTTTCCTGGAAATCCCCACTTGCTGAATTTTCAATGAGGAAGAAATTGTCTGCCATGTTGTCATGACTATATCTGACAAATGTAACACATTTTTACATGTACTGCTTTACTGAAGCCAACTCAAGCAAGATGATGTATTCAGTACTTTTGTACATACTGTTGGTATATAGAAAGTATTTATTTTTTGTTTGTTCATTACACATGTACCCCTTTGAAAATTTGGTACATGGATGTGTGTTCATTGTAAATATGCAGGGGCATATAAAACTTCACATGTAAAGCAGTACAGGTGAACTTGTGATTGATACTGAGATTCATGCCTTGTACACTTTCCCTTCCAGTGCTCAGATGATGACTTGAAAAAAAAAAAGAGAAAAAAAAGAAAGAAAGAAGAAACAAAAACTGCAGAACATTCTGTAAATACATGTATAAGAAAACATTGTTTAAATGGAAAAAAAAATGTGTGATGGTTCTTAAAAGCAAGCCTGTACATTATGAGAACTCTGTGATACCTGAAAGGCATCACCATTGTATGAAGGAAAAAAAAGAAAAAAGATTATTAAACATTTTCACTTCTGGAACCATCTTAATCAGTTTGTACAAGCTTCTGTCATTGTATACTTGCAATGGGCAATGTTTGAGAGAATTAGCATACCTTCAAGTTGATGTTAACAGGAGACATGCTTTGCTGTTGACTTTGAGTGTGTATGTATGTATGTGTGTGTGTGTGTGTGATGCCATTTTTGACTATTGCTATTGGACTGCTGTAGGACAATAAGTACATGTATAATATATAGTATACACGCAAGTACTATATATAGTACTTGTGTGTATATATATGTAAATACATAGAAGTTCATGTAATGTGTACATGTATATACAGTATATATATATATATATTATGTATATACACACATAGACAGAGAGAGAGTAAATCGTAGTCAACGTGTTGATAGAATTAAAATCAGAAATAGAACAGAACTCAAACTCATGTGCTGTCAATATAGACAGTTTATTCTGACACACAAATTTTCAAAATCCAAAATCTTTATCGAGGAGGCCGGAAAATTTGTGTGTCAGAATAAACTCTTGATATTGACAGCATGAGCTTGAGTTTTGTTCTGTATATGCATATGCATATATATATATATATATATATATATGTATATGTACATACATACATACACATATGCCTTGTATACTAGTATATATATTTCGTCTGTGCCTTGTGCCTGGGCCTGCGTAACCAAGAATGCAACCTAGGCTTTCCATGTGACATCACATTACTTATTAACACAATAAAGAATGTTTGACAACACACACACACACACACACACACACACACTATATATATATATATATATATATATATATGAAATATATGCATACAAATAGACACATTTTGGGTAGGGTACCACAATCGTGGTACAGTTTATAGTTCCCTGTTCAATGCTCACACAAGTTTGTGACAAGGATTCATTATTTCTTTAGTATGAGAAGTGAAGTGTAAACTAGAAGACATGATCATCCACATTATTTTCTCGTTCTTGTTCCAATGATTTGTGTAAGATGAACTCAAGGAATTCAGACAATAGTAAGAGTCTAAAACTGTCCAAACACAGAACCGAGGGATTATACTTGGTACCTTTCACATGGTGTTTAGGAGAAATTCTGAAAAACAGTTGGGCCTACTTCCTGTGTGTCATATTTAACAAACATTTCAATACACTAATTTTGTATAAATGTATTAAGATTTTATGCATTCTTTGTTCACAAAAGTTGCAACTATAGAATTTTGTGAATTTCATAAGAAAGATGAAAGAATTATCCACACAACAGTGCGAAAAAAAAATGATTAAAATCAGATGAGAAATAAGGAAATTATGACATTGTGAAATTTTTCAGAAAATGCTTCTTAACCAGTCATTATGAACATTCAACTCCACAAGTTGATGATGTCATGCCATCACAATCTTGTTAGAAAAAAAAAATTAAACAGAAATGACAAACATCTCATAATTCAGCTGTATAAATATAGAACTTGCCTTGAAGGCACTCAAAATCAATAAGAACCAATGCAAACAATAAAATATTTTGGTATGGGATTATGCATTTATCTGTGTTATCTAAAAAATAACAAATTTTCCGAATTTCCTGTAAAATATAATTGAAAAATTGTGAATGCATGACATTATCAACTTGCTCATTTGAATATCCATAAGGACTAGTCAAGAAATGTAAAAAAAAAAAAAAAGTCATATCTTCCTTATTACTTATCTGATTTTTTTTTTTTTTTTACTTTTTATTTTTGCAACGTTCTGTAGGGAATTTTTTTGTTCTTTCTTTTAAAGATTATTTGTTTTTGGTATGGATTTCCACTTTAACAATTGCAATGCTTATAGCAACTGTACAACTAAGTGAATTCCTTCCCAAAGAGCTCGAAGAGAGGGAGCAGGTTTCTGGGCTGTAGGAGAAGTAACAAAGTATCCATACGCTAAAAAATAATAATAGGTTACCTGGGTTACCTACATTTTTAACATAAATGGTCTATTGAAAACGTAAGCAAGTGGATGATATCACAATGAAAACTATGTACAATGTATTTCACTTTGAAAAAAAATCCTTTGTTTAAATTAGGCTAACAAAAATAAAAAATAAAATAAAATAAAATACTTACTTGGGTATACTTGGGTGTAGAGACTGGAAGCAAAGCTTATTTGTCCCTCGTTACAGTTCTGTCCCGTCTCAGGTAGGGCTCTTAAATTTTGATTGGGTTGTTTCTCCAGTGTCTTTCTAGGGACGACTTGAATTGGTTTATGGTGGTAGCGTAAAATAAATAAAATTGCGTAATGACAACCCTAAGGGCAAAAACAAACAAAATCAAGTACATCCCCCATAAACAAAACAAAACAAAAACAAGAACAACAAACATACAAAGACAACAACATTGTACTTCAACTCGGGACTTCAAATCGGTAAGTTGGTCCTGCCGCCCTCTACTGCCTGTTTGCTTACATGTAAATGTTGGAAAAAACAAAACAAAACAAAACCAAGCACGAACGACGAGCGCCATTTCCAGTTCGAATAAGTAAACATCCTCCTTGAACAGCAACATTCCTGTGCTGTGGTGTGTCATACAAGGTTAACAAGATGAGTTTATCTTTGAGGTAGGTGTGCAGACTCAGTGTGCATTCGTAACGTAGGCTGATACTGAAATTAACTGAAATGGAAGGTGATGGAAACTGCCGCGCCGCTGCGCTGCTACACTGCTGCACGCACTAGATTCTCTAGTTAGTAGCAATCAAATGCACAGCAGATCCACTATGTGCAGTCCCATTCATAGTTTTTGGTGTTAATTTACATTATTTGTAAAACATGACAATGTCATCATTATTAAAGAGGTTCACTGACTTGATCATCTAGTTCCTTTAGAACATGTGGATGGCCCAGCAGATTGACCATTCTTCAATAAAGGCAGTTTCTTCTTATTTTTTTAACATCATCTGTAAGACCATATCAGTTCGGGAAACCCACTCACAAGGGGGGCCCCTCCTAATAAGTAACCCGTCCCCCTTATAAGTAACCCCGTCCCCCTTATAAGTAACCCCCAGGGCACCCCTTATAAGGAGTCTCCACGCTGTTTTGCAATGCAACGCGAAAATGAAAGGACTGCGGCAATTCGCTTGATTATGTCCATAAAGCTTCACAAGTTTCCTAGTTACTCACGAAATTTGAGCAAAATCGGTTTGAGGCATCATATCTAAAATCATGGATTTAAATGCGATGTCAAACGACCCATGCGAATGCTGAAATGCGAGCGATTACTGGCGTGAGTGTCGCCAGGCGCGGCGGCGCGGCAATGCTTGAGTGCAGACGTGGCGACTGAGTACGGAGGTCAGTCGCCACGTCTGCACTCAAACATTGCCGCGCCGCCGCGCCTGGCGACACTCACGCCAGTAATCGCTCGCATTTCAGCATTCGCATGGGTCGTTTGACATCGCATTTAAATCCATGATTTTAGATATGATGCCTCAAACCGATTTTGCTCAAATTTCGTGAGTAACTAGGAAACTTGTGAAGCTTTATGGACATAATCAAGCGAATTGCCGCAGTCCTTTCATTTTCGCGTTGCATTGCAAAAAAGCGTGGAGACTCCTTATAAGGGGTGCCCCGGGGGTTACTTATAAGGGGGACGGGGTTACTTATAAGGGGGACGGGTTACTTATAAGGAGGGGGCCCCCCTTGTGAGTGGGTTTCCCGAACTGATATGAATATGATATAAATTTACTCTTCTATTTACTAAATAAGGCCTAGCCTAGCTAGAGATGTCAGAGACGTAGAGTAAGAACCCCAATATTTGGTTGGCCTCCAAAATCCGGACACTTACCACTTATCAAAAGCCAGCAAATTCTACTGTCACAACACACGCATATCACATCGTTTCACATACTGGCACACTCGTTCACCACAGGAAAGTGCCTGAGTCACCTCCAAAAATCCAAAATCCCAAATTTTGCTGTCAAAAATGCAGAATCACCACAACTTTTCCAAAGCGCGCACAAATTAGGTCCTGTGTAAAGAATCGGGGTCCCGAAAAAACGCTAAAAATTGCAAAATTATGCCAATCTGTTGCGAGATTTTTCGCTTATCGCAAGCTCAGAGTGTGATGGTATCTTCAAAAATACAAAAGAAAAACAAAATCTCCGTACGTGTTGATGCAGTGAATAAATGTACAGGGGCTGAATGCAAGTGCAGAGTCCCCAAAATTCGGACACGAACGGGCGCTGCAACGTCCCCGATGCAAGTATGCAACCTTGCGCCAACAAGGTATGGCGCGCACGGATTTTTCAGTGGCCTTGTAAAGTATGCGTATTGACATTGCGCGCGTCTGAATTATGGAGAGGCTGTCCGAATTTTGGGGAATTGACGAGGTGATAATATTTGGGGATTCTGTGAAATTTTATGACCTATTTAACAAAATCAATATTGGGAAAAAGTAGGTTGATATATTTAACATACATCATTATAGATATAATTTTGTAGAGTATTATTTGAGTTGAACAAATATTGCAAAAAAGCTTTAAGTACACTATTCCAATTTTACTCTAGAGGTCTAATATATCAATAATGACTACAGCTTAGAGTCTAAATGTGAAAGCAAGATAGTCCATCAAGTGTCTTGAGATTATCCATTCATTCGGCATTCTTGTTCTGGGATACTGGAAAGATCCTCAGTGGTGAAGATACTACTGAATTTGATTATACATTCAAAACCTCAGCTTTTTCTTGACTAACAGTGGCTGTTATTCCATCGATTGTGGATGGATTGCCTATTTTGCTTCCTCTCTTCATTTACTATTCACATACATGTAATATCCAGAATGATTTGGGATTCAACTTTTAATACATGTGATGCTTGCTGCAATTCAAGATCACTGAGTACAGATCACAGGTCATGTAATCATGTCCCGCAAGGAGTTACATTGTACATACAAGAGCGTAGGTACAATAGCATGATCCAGAACACTGTTGGATTTTAAATACACATATTTTCTCCTCAATCTCTTTTTCTTACAGAGTGAGTCAGAACTTTGTGGGTGATGTACATGTAGATGCACATTCCTTTTCCTACCTTTACATGTGCTGAGGTTGCTAGTTAACTCCCCTATACAGTACATGTAATAGCACATGTTACACAACTAAATCCCCAGCCAAGCCCAAATCCTATATGTTCAGCAGCCCATGTCCAACGCTGATTATTCTTGGCATTAACATGGTTTCTTTTGCCACCAATTTCATACTTAATTCTTCGCCGTTCATTTCGTCACTGCGGATGAAGATGTGTCCACATGTGAGTGGTGACTTAAACTACAATTTAGCCTACGGTAATTCTTCCACTGGCCCTTTAAAGGACAAGTTTACCTTCATTAACATAAGGATTGAGAGAATATAGCAATATTTGTAGAACACATCATTGAAAGTTTGAGGAAATTGGACAATCCGTTCAAAAGTTATGAATTTTTGAATATTTTGTGCAGTCACCGCTGGATGAGAAGACTACTGCAGTGTATGATGTCACATGCGTACAACAATTATAAGGAAAATATAAAGAGAATTTCACAAAATTTCATCTTTTGAAAAAAGTACACATTCCCTTGACTCGTTACTGACGGGTAATGTTATTCCCATTGCCTTTAGAAAGAGGCAAGTGAAGTGCTCTTTTAATATGCAAAAAAAGTGAAAATATGTTGAATTTTCTTTGCATTTTCTTTATATTGTTGTACTCATATGACATCGCGAGCCTCAGTAGTCTCCTCATCCAGTGGTTCCAACACAAAAATTTTAAAAATTCATAACTTTTGCATTGATTGTCTAATTTTCCTCAAACTTCCACTAATGTGTTCTACTAATATTGCTGCATTCTCTCAATCCTTATGGGTCAATCCACGTCAAATCAACCAATGCTGTTAACCCGACCCCCTTCAATTTTCTTTAAACTCGCACCAAATGTGCCCCCATGTGTCTTACGGAAGATTCTGAAATATTTTGCCCCAAGGTCAAACGGTTGCTAAGATACGGCCCCCCTTAACAACCAATGCGTGGCCGAATAACCGAGTTTAAATAAAATTTGCTATTTTTGATTGACTGCTGCAGCCAGGTTAGATAAGATACATTGCTCATTTTCTGTAAATTGGAAGAACTTTATGACCTTAACATGCACAATATATTATGGCGCGGATCTGACAATCCGTTATTGCGCAAGAGGTCACCGAAAATGGTGTTAAGCGTCAAAGTTAATGCTTTCAGGTGCATGTTTGGAAGCTGATAACTTCAAAATTCAATTAGCTGAGATCCCAATATTATGCATATTTGGAGACTCTCACTTGCTCTACACACCTACCAAAAATCGGCCAAAAAGTATGCGTCGTTTTCTTGTAGGGCGCCCTCAAAGTTGGATTTTTTCAAAAAGTTGCCAAGTTCAAGGTCACAAATCACCCCTCGTCCCATCGAGGAGTGACACCAATTTTTGTGCATTGATAGACATTTACCTATATTTTCATTGGTTACCAAAAGACTTTTGTAACCAGAATGTTTGATAGCTGGTTTGCGCATTCGAAAATGGTCGTAAACACCCCCAAAATCAACGTAAAATGACACCTGGGGTTTACAGCACATTTCTAATTGTGATAAATCAGAGATGAAGTGCCAAGACACAATGGTATCTTCTGTGATGATAGTCTGTAATTAGTACAAAAAGGATATACATCACAAATCGTTTTGTCTTATTGGCAATGACCTTGAAAATGTAGCTGAAAACCGCAAAAAAACAATAAATCGGTCAATTTTCCGTAGCCATAATGGTGTTAAGCGTGTTTACATTGACTTTCATTTGTCTGCCATTTCAGTACTCTTGGTGACTTTAAGCTGAAAACTGCTAATCATGTTCCATTTTTATTCTATTTTAAGCTACAAATAATATTTCAGGTCATCTTTAGATCTTTTGACCTTGACATTGTTCTGAAAATAGCTGTAAATTCCTTAATATTAGCATATTCCCAACACACAAGATTTAACCATTAACAAAATTAATATTTCTCTCAGACAGAATGCCTGATCATATTTAAATTTACAGTACTTGTAGTCTGTAACGAGTATTTAGAGGATCTGGGATTAATTTATTTGTCTAACATGACAATGACCTTGAAAATACAGCTGAAAAACATAAAATCAATAATAATTGTTCACATTTCCAATAATGGGGTGTTTGCAATGACTTTGAATAGTATCCTACGTCATTTTAACATTACTGATGAGTTATAGCTGATAATTGCAAATCATGTTCCCTTTTTTTTTCCATTTTGAGCTACAAATAGTATTAAAAGTCACATCCATATCATTTGACCTTGACATTATTCTAAAAATCTATTTTAATAGCCATAATGCCTTAAGATGAGCATATTCACAACACGCAGTTATGAGCATTACAGCATATTTCAATACTGATTTTTTCACAGACAGAATGCATGATCTTGTTGATATTATTTTGCAGTATTGGTAGTCTGTAATGGATACTTTGAGGATCTGTAATGATCAATGCACACACATGCAGTAGTTTCTAATTTATCCAGAGTGTAGGCCTATAGATAATGGATGCACATTGTTATCTCCATTAACATTTTAGCCAGAGACCTACAATGATCAAAACACTAACAATTTCAAGACTACTTCCATCCTATGAATGTCATTGACTTAGATTTTCTGGTTCTGAATTTCACACACTCAGCATTCTGTCTGCGAAAAAAAAAAAAATCAAGTTTGAAATGTGCTGTAAAGATCAAGTGTCGTGAATATGCTCAATTCAAGGCATTTATGGCTATTTTTAGAATACTGTCAAGGTCAAATGATATGGATATGACTTTTGATACTATTTGTAGCTCAAAATGGAAAAAAAAAGGGAACATGATTTGCAATTATCAGCTATAACTCATCAGTAATGTTAAAATGACGTAGGATACTATTCAAAGTCATTGCAAACACCCTATTATTGGAAATGTGAACAATTATTATTGATTTTATGTTTTTCAGCTGTATTTTCAAGGTCATTGTCATGTTAGACAAATAAATTAATCCCAGATCCTCTAAATACTCGTTACAGACTACAAGTACTGTAAATTTAAATATGATCAGGCATTCTGTCTGAGAGAAACATTAATTTTGAAAATGGTTAAATCTTGTGTGATGGGAATATGCTAATAATAAGGAATTTACAGCTATTTTCAGAACAATGTCACGGTCAAAATATCTAAAGATGACCTGAAATATTATTTGTAGCTTAAAATAGAATAAAAATGGAACATGATTAGCAGTTTTCAGCTTAAAGTCACCAAGAGTACTGAAATGGCAGACAAATGAAAGTCAATGTAAACACGCTTTAGCACCATTATGGCTACGGAAAATTGACCGATTTATTGTTTTTTTGCGGTTTTCAGCTACACTTTCAAGGTCATTGCCAATAAGACAAAACGATTTGTGATGTATATCCTTTCTGTACTAATTACAGACTATCATCACAGAAGATACCATTGTGTCTTGGCACTTCATCTCTGATTTATCACAATTTGAAATGTGCTGTAAACCCCAGGTGTCATTTTACGTTGAATTTGGGGGTGTTTACGACCATTTTCGAATGCGTAAACCAGCTATTAAACATTCTGGTTACAAAAGTTTTTTGGTAACCAATGAAAATATAGGTAAATGTCTATCAATACACAAAAATTTGTGTCACTCCTCGATGGGACGAGGGGTGATTTGTGACCTTGAACTTGGCAACTTTTTGAAAAAATCCAACTTTGAGGGCGCCCTACAAGAAAACGACGCATACTTTTTGTCCGATTTTTGGTAGGTGTGTAGAGCAAGTGAGAGTCTCCAAATATGCATAATATTGGGATCTCAGCTAATTGAATTTTGAAGTTGTCAGCTTCCAAACATGCACCCGAAAACATTAACTTTGACGCTTAACACCATTTTCGGTGACCTGTTGTGCAATAACGGATTGTCAGATCCGCACCATAATATATTGTGCATGTTAAGGTCATGAAGTTCTTCCAATTTACAGAAAATGAGCAATGTATCTCATCTAATCGGGTTCCAGCAGTCAATCAAAAATAGCAAATTTTATTTAAACTCAATTATTCGGCCACGCATTGGTTGCTAAGGGAGGCCGTATCTTAGCAACCGTTTGACCTTGGGGCAAAATATTTCAGAATCTTCCATCAGACACTTGGGGGCACATTTGGTGCGAGTTAAAAAAAAATTGAAGGGGGTCGGGTTACAAATTGTCTGAAAATTGGTTGATTTGACGTGGATTGACCCTTATGTTTATGAAGGTGAACTTTTCCTATAAATTGTACTAGATTTCTGTCTCACAATGTGTAACAATCAGCATTAGTTAAATCAAAGACTAGTAGTGAGGTAAACATTTTTTGACTGAATATTCTCCAAAAATTCCACCCTAAAAAAAAAAAAATAAATAAAAAAAAATATTAAGTGTACTGGTAAGGGGTTCAACATTTCATTGAATTTCAATTATAAAAATGCAAAGCTCCCTTGTCTGGAAGGGACAACCCATCCCACACATTACTTTCTTCAGCTTGGTCCATCTGGATAAACTTATTACATAGTAAAATGATATACACAGACATGGAACAAGAGGTGACAAATACCATGATGTAGGCATTTATACTGTCCCTGAATATTCATTCTTTTTTTATTATTCTTTTTTTATTGAACATCTCCCCATTATTCTACCAGAAGTGTGCACAAGATCATTGAATTTTAATTCCAAATATGTAACAGCTCTGTTGTGTAGAAGGAGGACATCCCCCTCCCCCTCCGATCCACCTCCATAACTTTTGAACACTGTTAAAGGTCCTATTTACCACTGGGAACAGTTATTTAAAAAGTTTTCAAGATATGACATTTAATGCATATACAGTTAAACTCGCCTAAGTCGACGTCGCATATGTCGAATAATCGCGTAAGTCGATGATTTAAAAAAGTCCTGATTTTTCCCCATTGACGTACGTGTATTAATTCACTCACAAGTCGAATTTTGTAAGTCGAATACTCGCCTAAGTCGATGAAATTCCAAGAACACTTTCACGGAAAAATCATTGAATTCACTGTGCCTAAGTCGAATAAGATTTTATTGTGTAATAAATCACTGTCATTTATAATTCATTATTTATTACTCATCATTATTTTGTTTGTCAGATGAGTTTGAGGTGACAAAAAAAAATGATCTAAAATCAAAATTCAAAGCGATCGCATGGGATCGTTTAACTCTCTTCGTATTTGGAGATCCGCTGGTACAGCCCTGTCAGCTGTCGCGCTACGTACGTACAGCGTTCGTACAGTACACATGCGTTCATTTACATACATAGTATTGAGCTTGCAGTGTACATGTAGCTTGGCATTTGCAGCGCTGTGCAGTGGAGTGGTATAATGGATGAAGCTGCTGAGTTTTCAAAGCGGAAAGTAGGGGGAAAGTTACGGGCACGGGTAAATCAGAATTGCACCTCTACACGCATTTCAAGCCACGGTATGGTAAACTGGAATCAATCACTGCTCAAATATCGTCCATATTCACTTCCCCAAGGTTTAACAAGGGTGTAAAGTAATCGGACCTGTGCCAATACTAATGCACTGTCCATGCAAAGTTAGCCGCGGCCCTGCTGGGCGACCCGTGCTGCGGCACACCGCTCCAGCTCTCGGCTCCAGAGTAGACAACATACATGTACATTAAACATACATTTATGTACATGTATGTACCTGTGGTGAAACTGTAAGTCGATTTTTTTCGACTTACGCACAAGTCGAAAATCGCCTAAGTCGATGTGTTTTGCTCAGTCCCGAGAAAATCGACTTATGCGAGTTTAACTGTATGTGTAGGTCTGATGTACCACAAAACATCCCATGATATAAAATTTTTGCAATAAAGCCTAGAATATAAGGAGATGTATCTATATTTTTTTTTCAATATTCTGTAACTGTAGACGGTCTAGTCTGGAAACATTTTTATTATAACTATTGTTCACATTTTGTATATTTAACAACGATAGTATGATTTTACCGATTCAAATTTTTACAGTGGTTGTTTCTATCCCTAATTCACATTTTAGAACTATTTTAAAGCACTAATGCTGGGTTTTTGTTTCATCTGCAAATGGTAAATTATGCCTTTAAGGGACTATACAGTACTGGTTGAGGTGAGGATTCAGGTTTATAACATTCCTAAGTGAGATAATGAGAACCTCTTATAAAATATGAAAGAGCGTGTAATTTCAAGAAGGATTCAACATTTATTTGATGAAAATTGGTATTCAAATGGCTGAGATATCCAAAAAGTAATAATAACAAAAGGCGACAGGCCACACCTTTTATTAGGATCTCTTTGTTTCACCTTGTTTTTGGATATCTCAGCCATTTCAAAACCGATTTTCATCAAATAAACTTTTGATTCCCCTTAGAATTGCATGCTCTTTGACATCTCATAGAATGGTTTCTGAATATCTCGCAAAACGTTAAAAGCTAAATTCTCACCTCAACCAGAATTGTACAGTCCATTTAAGACACGCCCACATGGATCAAAAAGTGACAGGTTCCAAAACTTTACCGTTCACATCGTCCCTGAATGTATTACCCATGTGGTCTTCTTTAATACAGATCTGATTTTGCGGTTGAGAGGCCCAAGAGGAAGAAGCGGAGAGAATTGACAGAAGAGCAGAAGCAGGAAATCAAAGAAGCGTTTGACCTCTTCGACACAGACAAAGACAGAGCTATAGACTACCATGAGTTAAAGGTAGGATGAATGCAAACTGTATGATGCTCATAAATGCATTTTTCTTGTCATGCAGAATAGCTTTTTATTGTGGCACCGCACTGTACATTTCTTGAAAAGTAATAACCCTGCGTGCTTGGCACCGAAATGGTCTGGAATGAATGCGTGTTGAGTTCAACAAAAATTTTAAATTTCCAGTGACATTAATATGATATGATTCATGTTTCACCACATTTTTGTTCACGTTGTCATAATTTGGGTGTATTTTTGTCTTGCTGGTGATGTCCATGATCAATATATTCATTACTATGACTTAATTATCATTATTTATATAACGCCTGAAGAGATCCTTGTCATTTGATTGCTTGCTTGACATTGGTCCATCCGATTGCTCCATTGCACGCTCACTGAGAGCCCGGCACACTACGCATGTTAAACGCTTGCGTTTTCAGTGTGTTTATGTGACAGCATGCTAGCGTAAAGCGCTCAGTGAGCACTTTCGCGATCTCAGATTCTCTGTTACATCAAATGACAATTAAGGATCTATTTTAGGCATTATATAAAACAAATAATTAATGTTTGATCCATTCAACGAGGCGCATTGCACTCATAAACATTCATTATTTGTATAATATTGCAGAGTTGCTAAATTCATAGGGCAAATCAATTTGATTGAATTATTAGTAGCTGTGACAAAGGCAAATTGCCTTAGATGTGTATGTTAATGGTTGTGTTCCTAAAATAAACCTTGCTGCATGTAGCCTATCTGATAATATCTCAAATTTGTTGTTAAACAATTTAAGAGGAAATGTTAGCCAGGTAGATCTACTATATTTGAAATACAGTATTTCTGTTCAGACTTGCAGTGAGAATTCCCTTCATTACACAGTCCATATACACAAATTGTTATCGTTTGTACTGTATATGATTCAGGTGGCTATGAAAGCTCTCGGCTTTGACGTGAAGAAAGCAGATGTCCTGAAGGTTCTCAAAGATTACGACAGAGAAGGGACTGGGAAGATTACATTTGAAGATTTTAATGAAGTCAGTAAGTATTACTTACATGTTTTTAATGCTCAAGTTAAGCTAGTTATCATGAAAAACACTGTCCCTGCTTATACGAGAGAGAATGAGATGGGAAAGAGATGGACACTTTTTTTTTTAGCTCACCTGAGCCGAATGGAGTAAGTTGAGTCAGTTTTGTTTATGTGCACTGTGACAGGTAAAGGTTACCATGTTTTCCTTTTATTCCACATGGCATATAGCTGGTACAGTGCACTCTTGTTGTAATGAACATGGTTACAGTGATATTCCGGTTACAACGAAGCAATAATTTAGGTCGCGACATTATCCGCACTATGTTTTTTTTTTTTTTTTTTTTTTTTTGTTCGGTTATAAAGAAATTTTGATATAACAAAAGATATCTGCCAGTCCCAAGGACTTTGTTATAACAGGAGTCACTGTGTTTATGAATTTTCCAAATCCACTGATAAATGTTGGGGAATCTCCCTCACCCTCTACCATCTATGACAGTCACAGACTGGATGCTGGATCGTGATCCCCAGGAGGAGATTGTCAAAGCCTTCAAGCTCTTCGACGATGATGAATCCGGCAAGATCAGCTTGAGGAACCTAAGGCGCGTTGCCAGAGAACTGGGGGAAAACATGACGGACGAAGAGCTGAGGGCCATGATTGACGAGTTTGACCAGGATGGCGACGGAGAGAGTGAGTTTATATCGTGAAATTTGTGGGCAAAGAATACAGTGGACTCCTGTTATAACACAAATTTTCTTTCCTTATATCGAAATTTTGTTATAATCGAATGAATAAACAATAAGAATACATAGAGTTGATAAGCTGGCGGGCCGAAATTTTACTTCGTTGTAACCGGAATTTTGTTATAATCGTGTTCGTTATAATGGGAGTGCACTGTACTTTTATTGCAAGGTTTAGAATTAGATATGTTTTAAAATTGCAAAATTCTGGTTACATTGAAATGAAAATTCAGGCTGCTTTTTATCTGCTCTATGCTTTTAATTGTTTATTTGTTTGGTTATAATGAAATTTTAATATAATGAAAGAAAACTGCCTGTCCCGAGGACTTTGTTATGAATGGGAGTTCACTGTATCTCACTCACAATACAGACATGATTAGACGTGAATGGATATGTGCACATTATCAACAGAAGTATGCACTTTGATAGTCGAGTGCAAGGTCACACCCTACTTTGTAATGCAAATTAATTGTGTATTCAGAAACCTCATGATCTACAGTGGCATTAGTTTCATCTGGTTGGCCAGCACCAAACTACACATGATGCACCACGCGTTACCCCGGGTACCGTAGTACCCCGGATTACCGCGTTGTGTAGCGCCACCTCACGTCCATTCGAGAACAGTCAGAGAAAAATGCATGCACTGTGTGCGTGTACATAGTCCTTCCCATGCCACTGCATGTTATACTATGCGTGCATGAAAGCTGCGATACCACTAGCGTGTGCTTTAGTGTAGTGCAGTGCAGTGGCTAGCGCGCGCTAGCTCCAGCACCAAAATAATTTCCTCTTTTTGGCACCCAGGGTACAACCTTTTTAAAAAAATAAATAATTCAACAAAATGGCTGATTTTTATTTGGTACCCCGGGATACCATTTATGTCATCACATTATGTTTTTCTTTATTTTTAGTCTCAAGAATTACCTTGTAGTAAGAGAAACACACATTGCCAAAGGTTAGCATGTAACAGATCTTAACTCCCAACGACCTACCGGTACCTCATTATACCAGTAAGGAGATTCTCGCTGTATTAGACCTCAATATGTTAGGATTCCCCTGTAGAATGGTGCCTTCTTGCTACAGCATTTGATAATTTTACACGTAATGATGAGAGTCAGAGAAAACTGTCACAAATGTAGTATTATGTGTTAATGGAAAATACTGCCATCAAACTGAATCTCTGTATTTGTTTGTTCAGTTTGCTGATTTATTGCATGAGCAACCTGATTCTGTAATTTGTAAAATTGTCACTTTTGTGTGTGTGTGTTCATCTTCTTTTCATTTCTAGTAAACCAAGAGGAGTTTCTTGCCATCATGACTGGCGACACGTGATGTGAATCATTCCAGCAGAGAGAACTGTGACTCTTGGACTATCCCAGGATCATATGAACAATATTTTGTGACCTTTGCTCCTTAAAGGAGGGACCAATGTCTTGTGATTGCAAGTGGGGCGGATCTGCTTCTCTTCCTACCTGTTCAAGTGTATTGTGATGTTTTGGCTATTTTCTTGCATCTTTATTCATGCTGTTTACACAACTGCGAATCTTCCAAGCATAAGCTAGAAAAAACGTATTCTCCTTTGAGTGAGATGAGTATCCAAGATACCAATTACTCTTTGATGTTTACTATTGCACTTGGGTTGGTGAGGGAAATATTTTTTTTGACCAGTTTTGTTGCATAGTCTTCACTGTTTGACAGAAAGGCAAATATAATGTTTGTAGGTTTTGTGAACTTGGTCAAGCACCCTTTAGTCAAAATATTTACCTTACGAGAGGTCATCTGACATGAAAGTTAGGGCTATTAATGTGACATACAGTAGCCAATACAATGCAGACTGTGTAAGCAATATGTCATGGGTGACCTGTTGAGAGATGGTCATCCGCACATATCGAGTGTTCACTCATGTTAGTGTCCCGAGTCCTAACTTGCCCTCAATTTAGGTTATAACTGTCACTCAAGTCAGCCTTAACCAAAGTTTTTTTTTTTTTTTTTTTTTTTTTTTTTTTTTTTTTTCCAAGCCCTATGTGAATGATTCAGTTGGAAGGTGTGATTTCTGTGTGCCTAAATGACGGCTTTTCAGAGTTAATGTTTAGTTACACTCACTTCATAGTCAAACAAACTCTTTTCATTACCAGTACTGCTTTTGCCGATGAAAGGGGAAACTCAGAAATACATACAGTTAAACTCGCCTAAGTCGACATCGCATATGTCGAATAATCGCGCAAGTCGATGATTTTAAAAGTCCCGATTTTTTCCCCATTGACTTACGTGTAATAATTCACTCACAAGTCGAATTTTGTAAGTCGAATACTCGCCTAAGTCGATGATATTCCAAGAACACTTTCACGGAAAAACCATTAAATTCACTGTGCCTAAGTCGAATAAGATTTTCACTGTCAAAATCACGAGACGCCAGTTTTTGTTTACATAAGAACTAGCCCGACCAGACAGGTGACAAAAAAAAAAAAAAAAAAAAAATGATCTAAAGTATCAAAATTCAAAGCGATCGCATGCGATTGTTGAACTCTCTTCGTGTTTGGAGGTCCGCTGGTACAGCCCTGTCGCGCTAGCGCTACGTACGTACGTACAGCGCGACTGGGCTGTGTATAGTCTGTGTATGTTTGCAGTCTGCGCTGTGCAGTGGATGGATGAAGCTGCTGAGTTTTCAAAGCGGAAAGTAGGGGGAAAGTTACGGGCACAGGTAAATCAGAAGTACACCTCTACACGCATTTCAAGCCACGGTATGGTAAACTGGAATCAATCACTGCTCAAATATCTTTCATATTCACTTCCCCAAGGTTTAACGAGGGTGTAAAGTAATCCGACCTGTGCCAATGCTAATGCACTGTCCATGCAAAGTTAGCCGCGGCCCTGCCGGGCGACCCGTGCTGCGGCACACCTCTCCAGCTCTCGGCTCCAGAGTAGACAACATACATGTACATTATACATAATGTACGTGTGGTGTGACTGTTGTTAAGTCGATTTTTTTTCGACTTACGCACAAGTCGAAACTCGCCTAAGTCGATGTGTTTTGCTCAGTCCCGAGAAGATCGACTTATGCGAGTTTAACTGTACTTCCTTTGTGATTGCCATATCATTAGAAACCTCAAAGTTCACACAGTTGAGATGTCTAAAACAGCTGGAACTAATGCTGAAATAAAGAAGAAATTTTAAAGGGCTTAAAGATTTAAATGTGAAAACAGTTAATAGTATTTGCAGGAGTACATACATATGTCACATTGAGACTTCAGAGTTTATGCATTATGTACAAATTGTGATTGTACATACACTGTACTTGTAATTTCAGTTAATGATCATATTGAGTTACCATTGGGCCATTTCTTAACAAGTCTCCAAGATTTGAAATGGAGGGTTTATGTATCAGAATCTCCAGGCTCCGTTTCATGGAAAAATTTTGCTAGCTACAACCATTACTGTTACCAGAGCAACAACCGAAATGCGTATTAAAACATTTCTCGCAAATTGGAGCAGACAACTTTTTTTTTTTTTTTTTTTGGCATAAAATTTTCATAAATTGCCACTGGCATTCAATGCATGTAGTGTAGACAAGAACTTTCGCGTGCATTTTAATTTCACCAATCTTGGCACTCACAAGATTAAACTGCACGTGAACAGTCTTAGTTTTTGTGTTTTCTGATGACATATTGTCTGTAGTAAAATTGTTCATGGTAACTGAAATTACTGTATTCCAAGTTGCAATTGTTATGTGATTGTCAAACAAAGCTCTTAGAGGTGTTTATTGTTTGATTTGTCTTTGTTGGGTGGTAAGAATGTGTAATATTATTGAATGTGTATATGCATATTGCATATTTGTAAATAAGACTTGCAAACAGCTCTTAAGCCTCAATGTCTTGTCTGTCTCCATGGTGTACCATCTACCAGTACAGTATGTATTACAGAGAGAGAGAGAGAGAGAGAAGGCACAGTACGTGTACTGTAGGGGTGCAGTATGTTTTGCCTTAAGACAAATAGCAGTAAGTGTAACAAATGGTATTACAATGTACTACCGTACTGTATTGTATTACAGGCACACCTTATTATGACAACATGCTAGGGTTCACAATATTTTTCTCGTAGCGATTCTTGTTTAAAATAGATGCACTTAGCTACATAAACAAGTTAAATAGATGTGGGACTACAGACTTATTACGTATTGGCCATTTATTCCATTCATTTGTTTATTCGTTCATTCATTCATTCATTCATTGTGGAAACTGTGTACATTATTACAAACCTGTGATGGGAATTAATCCTTTTATTTCCTGCATTTTCAGGCTCGCAAGCAACAAAGCAAGTTATAAATGAATAACTAAATAATTGAATATATATATATACATATATATATATATATATATATATATGGGCCATGACGCGAGAAAAGGGCCCTTAGGGCATTAAATACCGAAAATGAGTTTTCACCTCCACATTGTAGAAGGAACTCTGACGTATTTAGAGAATGCAAACCTTTTTCTGAAAATCCAGTCGTAAATGACCCCATTACGACATTCAAAACAGTTTGTTTTGTCCAAATCCTGTCACTTTTTGATGCGTCCATGCATGTGCGCGCAGTTAGCTAGTTGATCTTTTTTTTGGCGCGTATTACTTTGTCAAACTTCCGCGCCGTTTTCTGGCGTTTGCGCACAGCGGCGCTAAGGGCCCTTTTCTCGCGCCACGGCCCATATATATATATACTTTATACGCCATATATTTCGCGAGTCTAAATTTTCGCGAATCGGGAATTCCCGACGATTTAAATTCGCGATCATCCTGTACTCAACTGTGAATGTACACACACACACGTAACATCCAAATCGGGATCAGAGTCAATATTTTCGTGTCTTTAATTTCGCAAATAGCACCCAACTCGCGAAATTCACGAAAATAAAAACATCGCAAAATATTGGCCGTATACAGTTTATATATACAAATGTATATATATATATATATATATATATATATATATATATATACATATATAGTAGTTCAATATGAAAACTCTGTGAGAGACGTAGTTTTGAAGAATTTTTGCCCATAGGGCCTTGTCAGTCTCTCACAGAGTCTTCATATTGAACTACTGTAGTGAATCTATACTTTCTTGGACTCCGAGCAGAAACCAATTGCTGTTATTCATATATATATATATATATATATATATATGTATATATATGTTGATTAATTTTATAATTATTAATAATCAGCTCATGTGCACATTGGTACAAATGACCTTTCTTTTTTTTCTCAGTTGGTTAGGAACTTCACTCGTTTTCAGAGCAACATAATGCGTACCGGTTAACTCGCCCGGCGTAACAATTTATGGAATTTGTGTTTTTTTTTTTTTTAAATCTTGCATAGCGGTGACCAAAATGGTCCTTCAAACAACCCTCAAGGGAAGCATCCATTTCGTTGTTTTGTACAATGTATTGAATGCAAAAAGACATGTTTTTATTCGTATTGCCAAACCGAAATACCAGGTTTGCTGTCAGGTGAATGTACATGTATCATTTACAAGCATTGCATGAATAATCATTATATAACGGATACTTTTCTCAGTGTATTCAAAAACCATCATGCGTTTTGGTAAGATTGACCTCTTTCTGCTCATGCGCAAAGTGGAACTACCAACTGGCTCATTCCTTTTTTTTGTGGTTGTCCTGCAGTTATTAGTACAATGTAATTTGTACATGTAACACTATTCTCAGTACACCACTTTATCATACCTTTTCTATTACGCTTGCCATGCAGATACATTTGTACTACCCATCAGTGTTACTCCATGGATACATATACATGTATTACATGTACATGGTACTGTTGGTACAAGTCAAATTAGATATGAACAACACAAATGAAATCAACTCACACTGAAAAATGCTCTTTTGATCACATCTCTTGTATATTTTAATTACTACTGTACAATGTATTCAATGTACAGTAATTCATACAAGGATTATTTAAAGGACAAGTCCACCTTCATATACACAAGGATTGAGAAAATGCAGCAATATTAGTAGGACACATCAGTGAAAGTTTGAGGAAAATCACACAATCCGTTCAAAAGTTATGAATTTGTTGAAGTATCTGCGCAGTCACTGCTGAATGAGAAGACTACTACAGTGTATGATGTCACATGCGTACAACAATAAAAGGAAAATATGAAGAGAATTTCACAAAACTTTACTTTTTGAATAAAGTGCACATTTCTTTGACTTGCTACTGACGTATGTTATGGGTAATATTATTCCCCCTGCCTTCTGAAAGAAAGTAGTGTTCCTTCGTTATGTGAGAAAAATGGAAATATGCTGAATTTTCTTTATTCTTTCTTTATATCGTTGTACGCATGTGACATCACAGGCTATAGTAGTCTTCTCATCCAGTTGTGACTGAACAGAAACTTCAAAAATTCATAGCTTTTCAGATTGTCCGATTTTCCTCAAACTCTCACTGATGTGTTCTAATATTGCTGCATTCACTAAACCCACATGTCTATGAAGGTGAACTTGTCCTTTAAGGCATGATATAAACCAAGATACCTCCCCCACGCACCCTTCCCCATCCTTGGCGGTGAACCATAATGTACACATGCTTGTTCGAGATTCTTAGAGATACTCCCTTTATGGATGGAAATGGGATAAAATTTTGACCCCGTACAGTGCACTCCCGTTATAACGAACACGGTTATAACGAAATTCCGGTTATAATGAAGTAAAAATTTGGGCTGCAATGTCATCCACTCTATGTATTTCTATTGTTTATTTGTTCGGTTATAACGAAATTCCGATATAATGAAAGAAAACTGCCGGTCCCGAGGACTTCGTTATAACGGGAGTCCACTGTATCTCAAGGTTTGGGATGGGAAACCCATCAAAATCACCCCCTGTAACAGGCCTTTGGAAGGGAAGCCAGCAAAATCACCCCCTATCATATGTGTTTTGGAAGAGAAGTGTGTATGTAATGCCTGCAAGCCTGAACATACTAGCCAGTGTCTATCGCCCCCTAACAAATGTAAATGTATGTGCAGGGCATCTGGCACAATGTCCTCTGTAAAGAAGGCCAGCCTGCTATGCTTTGCAGCAAAACATGCACAGTAAGCACAATCATGAAAATTTGGGCATAAACCAAGAAGTCTTTTTTTTTGGGGGGGGGGGGTGCAGCTGACACTGCAGTACAGTATACCTGTACATCTATTCAGATCCTAATTCAGGATTGTTTTACAGACAAAAATGTCATGTAACTTTATGGCTGGAAATCGTACTGTCATAAAAGTGAAATACTGTACATACAATTGTATATGATCTATCCATCTTTAGGGGAAAGCTTCCTGATTTTTCATCTTGATGACAGTATACAGCAGATAACTGCTTTGAGAGGAAAGACTTTAATGGGTTGTTCATTTCAAAACTCCTTCCATTCTGCTCGCAAGACTGGATGCCACTTATTATCAAAGTCACCTTGAACACAACATGGAATCATACTGAGTGTGCATTGCATAGAAACACATCTTTCAGAATAAAGATCAAACAGGATACTATGCATTCTGAAATCTCCCACGTAAAAAAAAAAAAAAAAAAATACCAGGTTCGAAATGAAATGAAATCTTCCTCTGCACCGCCACTCCCCCCCCCCCCCAACCGAAAAAAAAAAAAAAAATTAAAATACATGTGAATAAAAATCTACTGACTACAGCAGCAACATGAGAAGTCTGGATAAATTGCAATAACATTGCACAAACATTTGACATTTGGCACAGGCAAAAACAGCTTCCATAATCAATTCTGTGGCAAGATTTTAATCTGTTGAGATTTGACCAAGACTACTACTGTATCAGTGTGCAAAGGATTCTTTCACACAGGCTGCAAACTAATCATAGCTACATGTACAATGTATTACTGTGAGTGTAAATAGGTCATTGTGGAGTGTGAACACATCATCAACTTTGCAATTACAGTCAACTTTTGCTATGTATGCTGCAATTCTACCATAGTACTATAGTGTAATCGTGTGAAGACTTGATTTTCAAATGCAAGTTCACCTGCTCAACAAGGATTTGTTCTAGACACATATGCATGAGATATAGGTAGAGTGCATGTATTAATAATTCAACCACTCAGAAGCTTGTCTGAGAAGACAAGGAAAAACTTGTATGTATACACCAAACCAGTTAAAAATAAGGGAAGTTGTGAAATTCTAAATTTCTATAATTTTTACACAACACTCCTAAAAGAAAAAAATTGATTTGAATGAAGAGATGAGTAAGGTCATGATATCATCCATGCACAATTTTCCATTGATTGTGTATAACAAGAGACCCGCGGGTCTAGCGCTCACCTGAGTATCGCAAGGTCACCTTTCACGCAGTCACTAATCTAAATTATTCACAGCTCTACTAAAATTTGACCAGGCATTCTCAAGTAGAAGATGAAAATGTACAATAAGGGCCCAATTTTTTAAGATTCCTTAATTTGGGGGGATTGGGGGCCCCCTGGGGCCCTCTGGGTGGGGCATGGTGCCCATTTTGATAAATTGAAATCCTGACCCCCTAGGGATGCTACCTGCCAAGTTTGACGAAAATCCATCACCAGGTTTTCAGGAAGAAGATGAAAATGTATAATTTAGGCCCCATTAGGACGAAGAAGATGAAAATGTAAAAAGTTTACGCACGCCGGACGACGGACGACGCACGCCGGACGAAGGGCGATCGCAATAGCTCACTTGAGCCTTTGGCTCAGGTGAGCTAAAAAAGCTGGAGAAAAAAAACAACCAATGTTATTCCTGGCTGAATAAATAAAAAATAAAGAACAGAGATATTAAAATTTGAGACTGCAGCACCGTTACATTAGAAAAAACAAAACAAAACAAAACAGGAAATTCCACGAATTTGTTCACAAACCATATGTAAAGTTACATGTACGGTGGATATCTCAACGAAAAATTATGATTTTAGAGTGGATACATTGTACTTCCATGCATTTATCAAGTTGAAATCAATTCATCTGGACTTGCAAAAGGAACATGATCTTTATGGTGTGCTGCTTCATATAACATATTTGTAGGCTTCAAGGCCAAACACTGTTCTCAAAAGGGCTTAAAATTAATATTTCCTCATTATTTTGCAACTGCCGAAAGGGTCTACACAGAAACTTATCTGGGTGACAAAATTTGCCATGATAACAAATTATTTGGGGGTATTTTGTAGTCAAAAGTATAAAATACAGTAATTAACCCGTTGAGGACGGACTGATTTTGCTACAATACGCATTTCCCATAGACATCTGCCCGAGTATACTCATCCTCAACGGGTTAATGTCATAGTACAATGTATACGACTGTTATCCTGAAAGCACCTTCTGGTTCATAATAGTGGGTAGGTATAACATTATGTGATGATCAATCATTGATTGATTGTGTCCTACCAGTAGTACAGTTCCGAAGAAGCTGCATGCAATTCTAAAACTTTGTCATGATCAAAGATAAGATAATGCTATGGCCTGATTTGTGATTGACCATTAAATATCACATCACAGCCAATATCTAATATAGGCTCCGAGACTGCAATACATTTGCCAAATCTTTCTGGCTTTTTGAATATCTCACATCTTCATTGTTACCTAATAAAAATCATATACATCATGTACCTAATAATATAATATAAGTCTGTGTACTCTCAAGCAAAAATTGACAGTTTTTGCAGGCATATGAAAACAATGTTTTACCTTCAAATAGAAATACCTAAACATGGGATCAAGAATTTTCAATTATCATAACATAAAACCATGCCCTTTAGCATCTATGATTATCCAAAATGACATAAATTTAAAGCTAGCATTGAATTTAACATAACTTTTCATTTCAGACTCTTTGTCTTACATTGACTTTGTGATTCATTTTGCTTCTTTGCTTTCAAATCCTTGTCAGAAGCAATTTAATCTTTTACATATCTCGCTGTTGGATTTTCAAGAGTTTCAAGCTGTATTGCTCATCACAATGCTTTGTAACCATTTGCCATGATAATGGCGAAGTCAATCAAGTGGTGCAAAATGGCTACAATACTTATACACTTGTAATGACAGTCTCATGTACAACTAATGTACAAAAGTTCACAAGAGGCATTTTAGCAGTCATCATCAGAGTCCAGAACAACCACTTCATTCACTCTTGAGTTTCTTCTGAAAGTAGGTACAAACAGATAGGCAATCCATTCCAGCTGGGTTCTGTGTTTGCACTTCTTGCCACGATGATGCGCCATGTGAATCGGGCTCCTCGTCTGGTAGAAGCAGGCCTTGCAGGTCAGTAGAACAGTCCCATCACTGTTCATTTTCTTGGACACCACACCAACCTTCGGCGGCTTCCGGCCATCCTTGTGGAAGAGAATCATGTGGTTGGTGAAAGATTGGGAGCATTGTGTGGTGTAGGAACACAACTCACAATGAAGGATACGACTGAAGTGCATTCCCACCTCTGAGAACTTTTGGCCACATTCCATGCACAACATCTCCTTCTTGGGAAGAGGCATTGCAATGTACACACTCTTGAAATCGTTATGCTTTCCAACAACTTGTGGTGGATCCCTCTCCCCTCTTGGCTGAGAACTGACATCTGCAGTCTTCATGATTTGAAAAGATTTCAACATATTTTGAACATCCAGTGGTACTCCATCTCTGATGTTCAGCCTCTTGTGGTCTCTTTTGGCATGCTCACTGCGTTCAGCCGATGTCAGGAATGACAACTTGCACCTTTTGCATGCGTAGCCTCCCATCTGAGATTGTGTGAACAAGTGTACATGCTTCCTGCAGTGGTCAAGGAAGGTCTTGCTGCACCGCAGTATCCGAAGACAATAAGGACACATGAGAGCTCTGACACCCTCATGTTTGCAGACAAAGTGTGTCATGATGTCTGTATATGAGGAGGTACGGTACTGACATATCTGGCAGACAAAGGGCATCTGCAGGATGGTATGAAACTGACTCATGTGCTTTATCAGCATCCAATTGCTGCTGAAAGATAGGTCACATGTGAAACACCGGAAGAATGAACCTTTGACATGGAAGCATTCCAGGTGCTTTGTCCTTACAGCGGGTGTCCTGAAACGCTTGAAACAATGTGGGCACACCAACCCGGCACGCACGTTTGAGGACTGTTGTAACTGAGTCTCTACGATCTTTTTGACATGATCTGCATACTGGATGTTGCTACGCATAGTCTCACTGCAGTGAAAACATTTGATCATAAGGCGGCGAATGCCTTCTTCCCCTGGAATTCGCACCCCTTTCTTGTACCCAAAGTACTTGGTTAATGCCTTTGCGTCAAGCCCTGTCTCTTTCTGATGTCTAGTTTCCTGAGATGTGGGATTGTTTGCTGGTCTCATTAGTCCTCTATTTGCTATCTGATTTTGAATGGCGAACATTTGTCCGAACTGCAGTGAGTTGGTAACATCTACACTTGTCATATTCTTTATACCAGCCTGAATGTTGAAAAACACAGCATTCTGCTGAGGGTTATGGTTGCCGACTCCAGCTACGATCTGTCCAGTGTTCAGTTGAACAGAACTGGTGGTCCTCGTGGCGCTTGGATGAGCAGTAGCCCCCTCAGAAATGGAGCTGGGGGCAGTTCTGGAATATTCAGTTGGTCCCATCAGAAGTCGCTCAGCTTCCTTCATACCTACACGTGTGTCGGCAGCTTTCACTACCTCCTCGTATTTATTCTCCTCTTCCTTGTGCTTCTTGACCAGTTCATCATATTCTTCCACTTTTTTCTCCCACTCAGTGTAAATGGCCACTTGGCTTGCTGACAACTCCTCCTCTTCACAGACCAGACGGACACTAAGTTCCCTCTCTTCAAGGTTACATCTTGTGGATATGCTTGCCATCATGGACGTTGGAGATGATTTTGCCACCTTGTCCTGACAATGAAAAGAGAAGTGAGGAAGAGAAATGATTGTACAAATTACTGACATTCAAGGTATAGATCAAGCAGGATATTGGCCACAACTCATTCATGCTCTTATTACTGTAAAAGCAGACATTTTTCTGCACATGAAACATTCCTCAATTTGGCAAAGAACCTAGATTCACAAAAGTTTTTGTCTGCTCAATGTGCTAAATGCCCCTGTATATTTGTGAAAGTTAAAGGCCATCAGCTCAAATTGTTTAATGTTTCTGGTTTCAGAGGAAGTGTGTCCACTTTCTGATGATACAAATGGAGATCAATATTACATAATGTACTTTATAAGATAAACACCTGCATAACTGTACAGGCAACATGGCATACCTCTACATTACCTGTAGATGATAAGCAAATAAGTATGGACTGCGAGGGCGATGGTACAATCTAACATCACCGAGGCAATTCGCCAGGCGTGTATCGGACCAAGCCGAAGGTGAGGGCCGATAGACACCTCATGGATCATGGAGTCAGTGTTGTATTGTATCCATTGCCCAATTATCATTTGCTTCATATCCCAGATTGATTGCAAACTTGAGATTTGATTTAAAAAAAAAAAAAAAATGTATTCCATCAATCAGTTTTGTGGATGCACCATACTATCACGTTCTGCAGCACGGTGCAGCGGCAGTTGAATGAATGTTAAATCTAAGAGAATAACAAGCAATACTGATGTATCAATAGTTGTGAGATGTGAACGAATGTGTGCCACTAGAGCTTGCTAGCTGCTTGCATGGCAGTTACAAGATGCGACGATACCTTTATTGATTCTAATCGATGGTATGTCAAAAGTGTGAACAAAAAAAAAGACTATAATAGATCACAAGTGTATGGATATTGGGAGAAAAACATCTCGAAGTCACAAGTTCCAAAATGATGCAATCCCATTGGTCAAACACACTCATGTGGGATATAATCCTGTCTTTCAACAAACTTAAGGTCCCATTTTTCCTTAAAATGTATTCTGTTTCCTCCTCTGAACATGCATTTTTAAAAGTCCAAATAAATAAATCTATAAAGTTCAGCTGTTAGCTTGATGGTAAATTTCCAATCCCATATAACTGCTTTTCCCCAATCTGTTACTCGAAGCATAAAATTCCAAGGATGCTGCACCATTCCAAGACAAACATGAAACACAAGAAAGACCAAGTGAACACACAGCAAAGGCACAATAACAAGTCCCTCAATCATAAACACTTCCGAGATCAGGTTCATGCTTTTGCTTCCAACACAATTATACTGTTTGTATCCATAAGAAAAATACATCCACATTACAGCATATAGAAAGTTCATTCTAATCATAACAGTTTTCTTTACTTCCCACTATCAGACCAATATTTATGTGAAAATATTAAATTTCCTGCATTGATATTCTTGCACGAATTTCATAATATCAAAAATAAAAATAGAAAAACACTCTGAGCAAAGAACTCCACAAAGCAGCTAATTCCCAACCATCGTGCACACATGTTGAAAATCATCCAATTTCCCATTAGATTTATAGAAGTCTTTATGTCATCAGCTTGCCGCTGTGCGGTGCCTCCCACGAGTAGAGCACTACATGCACTTAAAGCGCATAAAATGAAAACCTCAAATACACGCAGCTTGACCTCGTAAGTTAATTGGCCCTATCCCCAATAAGATTTAAGAAATCCTTCAAAAATTCACAAAATATCTGAATCGCTACCAGAATTCAATGAGATCTCTTTCTTGTGTCATTATTGACTTTTCCTGCAAGTTTCATGGAAATCCATTCCAAACATTTTGAGTTATTTTGCAAACAGACAAACTATGCTCATTATTTTGTTTTTTATTGTTTTGTGTGTAACTGTTTGTCCATCTGTCTCTTAGTGGGCTGCTAAACTTTTTATGCCAAACTTTTCGTGCTGCTTTGTTGCTATATTCAGTCAAATTTTGCATTGAGTTTTCAATACAAGAGGGGCCCACACTCTACAAGCATAGTCTTTTTAGTGGGTCCCTCTGTTTTTTTCACACAGTGCATATTGACAATTCTTTCACTTTTGTTACCTCGGTAACAATTGCAATGTATTGATACTGTTAGTTTTTCCCATTATTGTTTTCTTTGTACAAATTTACATGCATTGTTTCTGTCATTCAAGAAAGTGAGATTTATGTTTATATCACTTTATTGTGGAAAACGAATAAATTCAAACTTAAACTATCCTCCTTAAGATGAGCTGGGTAGTGACCAGGTGGCGTGGCGTCAAACTTAAATTTTATGGGTTCATTTTCCCAGAGTTTATCCAAACCAATTTCAAAGCTGAAGACACTGGGTGCATCTATTAAATTTCTTGGTAAGTCCATGGTTTCCTCGATTGGATGTGAGATGGCACTACACAACGTGGTACCCCGGGGTAACAAATGATGCATCATATTTCAAAATTTCCTTAATCGTTTTCCAAATTTTATACCAAATTTTGTACATTGGTCAGGGATGCCAAGTTCAAAAAAATCTTATGAGTGAGATTTTTATGACTTGGCATCTCGGCATGCGAATGTGCATGCGAGCAAGGGTGTGGGAGGGGTTTTTCCCCCCTGTGGCCTCCCACGGTAGGGAGCTTTTTCAATCTTTAGCTCTCAATGGTGCGATCAGGTGCATACTTAAGTGACTATTTTTTACACATTTTGAAAGACATTATGGAAATATACCTTCAATTGCAACTATTACTTTAATCTTTTGAGCTACATGTATGCTCATTATTATAGGCCCAAGTTGCAGATTTCGCCCGATGCGCAAGAAAAATGGGTGTCATGCGTGAGATGGCCCCCAAATGCTTGATCGAGTCTCACGCAGAATGCGTGAGACTTGGTAGCTCTGATTGGTATGTTAGACAATAATACTAATAGTCGAAATTCAGGTGTTTATTTCTTTTTACTGCTGAGATACGATACTTGCATAATTGTGAGTCATGTATTAATGTCCATGTAGTCCCATGTATCAATTTTACTGTGGTACTCAGTTTAAAAACACATATTTTGACATCTTTTTTTTTGGGGGGGGGGGCTATGAAATTTCACTTTTTTATGATGAAACATATCTTTTTTTTTCTGCTTTGGTTTGTTCAAACTAAATGTGTTTCAGAGAAATAGCATTAGTTTTCACTTATATACCAAAATTAATTGTTCTTAAAGGGACTGTACAGTACGGTACATGGTTGAGGTAGGGATTCATGTTTTGAACATTTCTCAGTGAGATAATGAGAAACCTCTCATGAAATATGAAAGAGCATGTTATTTTAAGAAGGATTCAACGTTTATTTGATGAAAATTGGTTTTCAAATGGCTGAGATATCCAAAAAAGTGATAATAATAAAAGGTGACAGGCCACGCCTTTTATTAGGCTCTTTGTTTCACCTTATTTTTGGATATCTCAGCCATTTCCAAACCAATTTTCATCAAATAAACTTTTGATACCCCTTAGAATTGCATGCTCTTTGACATCTCAGAGTGGTTTCTGAATATCTCGCAAAACGTTAAAAGCTAAATCCTCACTTCAACCAGAACTGTACACACCCTTTATGACAAAAAAAAAAACAAAACAAAAAAACACACACACACACATGCACATACACACACACACACACACACACACACACACACACACAAAAAAACCACAAAAAAAAAAACGTGGCCTTCAGCAGTTTGCCCTTGCGTGCTTGGGCCCTTCCATTGCGGCCATCTCAAACTCAGCACATCTCAACCATTGCCTTTTAGTTTTACCTATGGATACCTATGGGAGATTCTGAACGCAGGCCGAGCCTCTGTATTCAGATCCAGGTTCAGTCCTTAAGATGAGCTGGGTAGTGACCAGGTGGCGTGGCATCAAACTTAAATTTTATGGGTTCATTTTCCAAGAGTTTATCCAAACCAATTTCAAAGCTGAAGACACTGGGTGCATCTATTAAATTTCTAGGTAAACTATATCCCATGGTTTCCTGATGCGCATGTCAAAATGAATTTCCTCTTGCAGTGGTTTGTGATCGAAAAATATATAATTTTTTACTAGACCTATGTCCTCTTGTGCATTTTTTATTAAACCCAAGTCAGGCACTACTTCCTGATCATATTTATGAAATAATTTTAAGGCTTCAATCATGTCACCTCTCGCCCTGCGGTATGCTATTGCTAGTTGAAAGTCCGAGGTGCCTCAATCTTTGTTCATAAGATAAAGATCTTCATTTCAGAAACTAATTTTGTGGCCCTCCGTTGGACATTTTCTAAAATGTCTAGATCTATATGAAAATGTCCAACGGAGGGCCACAAAATTAGTTTTACCAAATGCCAGCATTTTATTGCCCCAAGCAATCTATGTTTTGATTTAATAATTATGATGCATGCATTTAAACTAAAGGCCTGTGATGGATATGGACGCTTTTTTTTTTCGATGTGTTGCCTTGCAGACACCATACAGCATCCAGGTGTTTTGTTTTGTTTTGTTTGTTTGTTTGTTTTTTGCGCATGCATTTCTGTACAAGGTCAATACTACAATATGTACTTAGTCTAGGTCTAGTATTCTTTGGATGGGGGAGCTCCCACCTCCCTGCTCAGTAAGTAGCAAGCCGAGGAGTTCGGGCAGCTACACGGCTGATGCGCGCTCTGTAGCTGGAGCTAGCTTTTCAACGTTACAGCTTCAGTCCATGTAATTAAAACACGTCTCACACAAATCATAATACTCGGAACAGAATGGAGCAACATTACCACTGAGACCTATTTCGTATTCGAAAAGGCCGATCTGCGAGACAACGGCGTTGAGAACGTTCGCAAGACTTCACGAGTTAGGTCTTCGAGCTCATTGTCAGCAGCATCATCACTGTCCACGCGTGGCGAGACGACGCAACGAAAAGACCAAGATCTGCATACTGTATTGTACATGCGGCGCAATGCACATATGGGCGACGACGTCGCGGCGAACGTACGTATGTGCAGAACCCTGTGCACGTGGTAAAGGAGTCTGCGCATGCGAGACTACTACATGCATCACTCACAGATCCTGTAGTGTTTGTGTGTTGTTGTTTTGGTTTTAATGGCGTTTATCACTCACAACTGAGTTTTTACGCCACGGTTGAAATGAGGTTGAGATGGAAGGGTACTACATTGTATGTCAACATTGTATTAAACCACTAAGAAATGTTACAGAGGCAGGGTCTTTTTTTACAGTTCTAAGAGGAATTCTGGCACAGATTGCCCAAGCCAAGGACAAGGGCCAAAGTTTTAATTATAAACCTGATTTGAAGGAAGTCGGTTTTGAAATGGCCGAGGTAGATCTACCGGTACCCAAAAACAAAGTAAAACAAAGCTGTCCAGTCCTACAACAACAACACACAAAAAAAAAAAGAAAAAAAAAAAGAGAAATTGGGTTCACCTTTCGCTTGAGAAAGAGGTTTATCATTTATACTGACTAAAGTATCTCGCTAAAAATTGGAAACCCTAAGCCCTATTAAAAATCAGATAATCCTTTCAAAAATTATGAATTTCTTAAGTTTCTGCTCAGTCACTGCTGGATGAGAAGACTACTACAGCTTGTGATGTCACATGTGTGCAATGATATAAATAACATAAAAAAAGAACAATTCCTCATTAACATTTTCACTTTTCTTGCATAATAAAAGAATGCTTGACTTGCCTCTTTCAGAAGGCAGGGGAATAATATTAGGTACTGTACCCATAACATCGATCGTGCCAGTGACAATTTAAAGGAGATGGCTAGTAATGCGAAACTGATCAGTGGCAGGCCTTATCAGTGAGAATGTTGGGGTATCATTGTTCCAATTCTTGTTGGATTCATTTAAGATTACATTATGTATCTATTGTTGTGTGGAAATTATTTGCTTCAGAATGGTCTCATATTCAAGTAATGTGCAGTTTAATCGCCCCTTCACTGTACAGGCATGCTAACCTCGAAACATTAAACTGCACATACTTGAATATGAGACCATTCGGAAGCAAATAAATTTCACACAACAATAGATATGATAAATGTACTCTGAAATGAATACCACAAGGATTGGAATAATCATCCCCCAGCATTCCCACCAATTCCCACAGATCAGTTACTAGTCATTCCCTTTAAGTCAAAGAAATTAGCACTTCTTTCAAAAAATAAAAGTTTGTAGAATTCTCTTTATATTTTCCTTCTGTTCTTTGCATATGCGACATGGTACTGCACACTCGAGTAGCTAGTCTTCTCATCCAGCAACAACTGCACAGATACATGTATGGTATTCTTAAAATTCATAACTTTTTAACAGATTTTCCCCAAACTTTCATACATGTGTTCTACTAATATTGCTGCATTCACTCAATCCACATGTTTATGAAGGTAGAGTCTATGCCTTTTTTTTTTATTCATATCACTCTTGTGACACTTTTCTCTTGAGACTTTGCTTCCACAACCAGTATACACACAATAAACACACAATATGCACAAACACACACACACACACACAAGAACAGAATTCAAAAGCAGGTCTAAGGTTTGATGATAGAGCAAAAACTGGTGCCTGTCTTCTTGATTCCAAATATTGAGAATGTATTTTCAGTGTAGGAGTAAACAAGTGTAAACAAGAGCCTGTCAGTGGGTGCTCGACTAAACCAATAAACATGCATGTCCAGTATCAATGATATGCATAATTAGCACACCAACCAACTAAAGCTAAGCTAATATGAGAAAAGACTGTTCTCAAACATTTACAACCATTGCTTCAAGCATAATGAATGTTAAACCAATTTCCAATATATGTACACCACTATGGTGTATCCATCCTCAAAATACATGTATGACATTGTTAACGAGTGAAACACACATCACCAGGCACAAACCGACAATGCAAGATCACCTTACCTGGTGAGGTCACACAGCACATGGCTTTATTATATGCTGTTCAAACAAATTAAATCCTCTGGCAATGCAAGAACCTTCTCATAATTCACCTTTGTGAAAGTGGATTTCTAATTGTTTTTATAGTGAGATCAGTGGAATGAAAAATGACACAAAGGCAAATGTGTATCAAAACAATATATTGTAACCACATTTAACAGATACCCGTACATGTATCTAAATACTTTTGTGATTATGTTCGTACTGTGATTTTCTTTCTCCATTTTTTAAATGAGCTCTTCGGGAAGACTAGGATGAGATAAAATGTGAAGCAATTTACTATTTCATATCTATACGTCAAAGCTTCATATAACCTTAAAAAAGTCAAACAGTTGGTTACATGGTAAAGGCAGGCTGGCAATTCTTCACACAAGGTAATAAACCAGATTTAATGCATATTCATATTGATTAACACTCTGAAAGAAACACGTAGCAACACCCAGGTCTGCCAACATTCCCACACCCTAATCAGGGAGATTCCATACAGCAATCAGGGAGATAACTGTGTTTTACATTTCAATGGGAGAAAATAATTCCCAAATCAGGGAGATTTTAATACATGTATTCTCTGATTCAGACATGAACAGATTTCGACATTTTCAGGGAGACTCCTGCAGAATCAGGGAGACTTGGCAGCTCTGCCAAGGTATTCATTAAAGTGATACATATTCAAGTTTACCCTTCTATTTAGATTTTGTTGGTACCAAGGGTACCTGAGAATTGTAACAGGAAAATTGTCAGTTCCTCTATCTTTGTTTTGAGATTGAAGGAACAGGAAAACAATGCTAGACTTCCAATGTAAACACTTGGAGTGTTCATGACTAGGCGCATAACTTAAACACATCATCTAACACAGGTGGTGCATGTCACACCTCACCATAGACATGGGGGAGAGGTAACACTTGATGAGTCATGCATGCAAATTTCACATCTGCAGAAAGCAGTATACAGCACAACATCTATGAATTTGCACACATGGTCGTAGTAGGGATGGGTGTGACTGATTCTTTGATATGATAAGTGATTGCTTTAACTCCTGCCAAAGGAATTCAAAGTAAGCTCTTCACGGGAAATGAGAAAAACATTCTATCTCTCCTCCTTCCTCCCTCCCCATCCCCTACATGAAGTTTTTCCTTGCAGCTGACAAATAAACTGAATACTCATACGAACAGTACAGTATAGCTTCATTGTAAATTCACTACAGTGCACTCCCGTTACAACGAACACGTTTATAACGAAATTTCGCTATAACGAAATTTCATTATAACGGAGTAAAATTTCTGGTCCCAAAATTATCACCATTAAAGTCGATGGTACAAAGTTCGCTTATAACGAACACGGTTATAGCGAAATTTTCGTTATAACGAACACAGTTTTAGCGAAATTTTCGTTATAACGAAGTCTTTTCCACGCTCCATTGACAAAGAAAAAAAAATGCTCCATTATAACGAAATGAGGATCGCTTTCGAAAATACATAGCGGAACAAGCATTTATATCGTCTCTGCATGGGCAAACGTGTCACATCACTGTGTGTTCGCTTGGTGTGTCACACATAGTTTCCGAGGGGAACTTGCGTTATTGTAATATAATAATCTGATATTGAATAACTATTTGTTTTATTGTTCACATAGCTTTCCATTGTATGACAAGTATTCAACAAACAGAATATGATAACATGCGTGGCTTCCCTGTTTTCATTACATTGTATTTGTTCGGTTATAACGAAATTTTGTTATAACGAAAGAAAACTGCCGGTCCCGAGCAATTCGTTATAACGGGAGTGCACTGTAATACTGTACACACACTAACAGATTTATTACAATATACAATGTTTGGCACAAACATACCCTGACAAAACAGTCAACTGCATGAATGTAGTGACCTACGTGGAAGAAAATTCTTGTGGTACTGATTATCTCATTATACAGAATATGCCTGCATATGCCTGCACAAATATAAATTCAAAGCAAAGCCTGCCCTTCTCAGAATCTTGTCATAGGCAAAGATTGTCCTTCTTTTTACATCTTTTTACTCTTTAAATCTATACTTTGGACATCTTTGCTGTCAATTTGGGAAATAAAGAAATTCACGGAAGTCACAGCTGGATCACCATACATTTGTAACTGCTGTATCATGCTTTGTAACTGAAGAAGTCATCATGTTGTGCTCAATGCATACAATGCTAATACAGTGATATATCAAGACATAGCCTCTATGTACAACCACAAAAGTTCACAAAAGGCTTTTCAAGAGTCATCATCAGAGTCCAGAACAACCACATCGTTCCCCTTTGAGTTTATTCTGGAAGTACAGTAGGTAAAAATAGATAGGAGATCCATTCCAGCTGGGTTCTGTCTTTGCACTTCTTGCCACGATGATGAGCCATGTGCGTGGGACTTGTAGTCTGGTAGGAACAGGCCTTGCAGGTGAGAAGGACAGTCCCATCACCGTTCACTTTCTTGGACACCACACCAATTTTTGGCTGCTGCCGACCATGCTTGTGGAAGAGAATCATGTGGTTGGTGAAAGATTGGGGGCAAAGTGTGGTGTAGGAACACAACTCACAATCAAGGATGCGATTGAAGTGGTCTCCTAGGTATGAGAACTGCTGGCCACATTCCATGCATGACATCTGCTTGTTGAGAGTAGACTTTGGGATGTGGTACTTGAAATCAAACTGTTTTCCGGCTGTTTTCCCCCTGCCTGCCGGAGAGTTGATACCTGCAGTCTCCATCATTTGAGAAGATTTCAGCATATCTCTAACATCTTTTGGTACTCCATCTCTGTCAGTAATGTTCAGCCTCTTGTGGTCTCTTTCAATATGCTCACTGCGTTCTGCTGATGAAAGGAATGACAGCTTGCACATTTTGCACGTGAAGCTTCCTATCTGAGATCGCATGAACAATCGTACATGCCGCTGGCAGTGGCCAAGGAAGGTTTTGCTACATCGCAGTACCCTAAGACAATACGGACACATAAGGGCTTTGAAGCCTTCATGTTTACAGGCAAAGTGTGTCATGATGTCTGTATACGAGGAGGTACGGTACTGACATATCTGGCAGAGAAAGGGCATCTGCAAGAAGGCATGAAACTGATTCATGTGCTTCATCAGCACGCAATTGTCACTGAAGGACAGGTCACATGTGAAGCACTGGAAGAATGAACCTTTGACATGTGCGTGTTCCAGATGCTCCTGCATTTCGTAAGGTGTTCTGAAACGCTTGAAACATCGTTGGCATACCACCAAGGCACTAAGGTTCGAAGAAGAATGTGGCCACTGGTTCTCTATAATCTTTTTGACATGATCTGCATACTGGACGTTGCTGGCCATGGTCTCATTGCAGTGAAAACATTTGATCTTATAGCGACGATTTCCTTCTTCACCTGAAAGTTGCACACCTTTCTTGTACCCAAAGTACTTTGATAATGCCTTTGCGTCAAACGCTGTCCCCTTCTGACGTTTACTTTCCTGAGATTTGGGATTGTCTGCTGGTCTCTTTAGTCCACCATTTGTTAACTGTAGTGAGTTGGTAACATCTATACTTGTCAAATTCACTACACTAGCCTGATTATTGGAAAACCCAGCATTCTGCTGAGAGTTATGGTTGCCGACTCCAGTAACAATCTGTCCAGTGCTTAGTTGAACAGAACTGGTGGTCCTTGTGGCGCTTGGATGAGCATTATCTCCCTCGGAAATGGAACAGGGTATGGTTCTCAAAAATTGAGTTGGTCCTGTTGAATGCCGCCCAGCTTCCGTCATACCTACACGTGTGTCAACAGCTTTCACTGCCTTGTGATATTTGTTCTCCTCTTCCTTGTGCTTCTTGACCAGTTCATCATATTCTTCCACTTTTTTCTCCCACTCAGTGTAAATGGCCAGTTGGCTTGCTGACAACTCCTCCTCTTCACAGACCAATCGGACGCTAAGTTCACTCTCTGCTAGGTTACATCTTTTGGATATACTTGCCATCGTGGACGTTGCAGACGATTTCGCTCCCTTGTTCTAACAATGAAAAGAGAAGTGAAGAAGAGAGATGATTGACCATCAGTTCACATCTGTAAAATGTTTCTGCTTTCACAGGATGTGCGTCCACTTTCTGATGATATAAACGGAGATCAATATTACATAAACTTTTTTAGATAAACAGTTGTATAACCGTACAGGCAACATGGCATGGAGTGGTAACACCTGCAGGGGGGCGTTTCATCAACGAGTTCGTCGGAGGTTTTCACCGACAAATTTGCTATCAGCCAATCAGACGCAAGGATTTCAGTAGCTTTTAACAGTTGTCGGTGTAAATCACCGACAAAAAGTTTCATGAAACACCCCCCTGATGTGTCCTGCACATAAATTTTGCATCTGCAGAAAGCAGAAAACAGCACAACATCAATCAACTTACACACGTGGTCATTATAGGGATGGGTATATATATGAATGATTCTTTGGATATAAGTGAATGCTTCCACTCCCAGATGGAATAAATGGCAAACTCTTTTACTAGCAACAAGGAAAATATTCTATCTCTCCTCCTTCCTCCCCCTCCATTCCCTACATGAAGTTTTTCCTTGCTAGCAAATAAACTGAATACTCGTACCAAGTACAGCAGCTTCACTGTAAATTCACAGAGATACAGTGGACTTCTGTTATAACGAAGTCCTCCGGACCGGCAAATTTCTTTCGTTCTATCGAAAGTTCGTTATAACCGGACAAATAAACAATACAAAAACATTGAGGCAAAAATTTTGAGACCTATATTTTTATTTCGTTGTAACCAGAATTTCGTTCTAACCGTCTTCGTTATAACGAGAGTGAACTGTACACATTCACATGAAATAATGCTTGAATTACCTGTGATGTTGCTGGTTCACCAGAATCATTCCAACTACACTGTGCATGCGGCACATCAGTCTGCTCTTCTCCTTCAGTCTGCTGTTCCTCACCAGTCTGCTGTCCCTCATCAGTCTGCTGTTCCCCCTTGTCATGGCAGACCACTTTTTCCACCAGCTAAATTATAAGACAAAAAAAATATGACCAAAAACTCCAATTATCTCTTTTCTTTCAGAGCATATATAGATATGGAGTGAAATTTTTATCCATTATCCCGTTCTCGAGTTATTTGAAAAAAAAAAAAATGGATAAAAGAATTAGACATACAGCATAAATGTAATTTCTGGAAGGGGTCTCAATCTCCCTGTTCACACAATTTGTTTATAGTAATTAGTGGGGGTGGGGGGGGGGGGAGGGTTGTCTTATTGTGGCTTCATGCCAATACACCCCCACTTTTTCAGGGAAAGTCATATTAATTTTGAGCCAGTATATAGCAATGAAATGTGCGGATTTCTTTTCCTCCAAGTGGCCACGATGTGGTTTCAACCACTTTGTAGTTATGGGCCGAGTTTCTCTGCCTCGACTGGCTCTGGCACTTGCTCACAAGAGCAGCTAAGGAAAGGTCTAGGCCTATATTACGAAAAGAGTAACTATACTACGCAAGTACTGAGAACCCCAGGGCACTCCTGTCTGCACTGTGAGAGCGCCCTGAGTTAATAGCGTTTTATCTTTGTACATTGACAAAAAATAGATAAATAAATAAATTCAGGCACCTATACGAGTGCCCTATTTCGCCAGCAATAGGCTAGCATTTTATGCTAAATGTTTGTTTAAAATTCATACCCTACGCTAAGCTTTTTTTTTCCCGTTCATCTTCTTTAGGGAATTTCCTCCAGTAACCGGTAACTCTGTCTGTGGCAGGGTGCCTATTTCTGGCAGGGGCACTTTCATCAAAGGGACTGTACAGTTGTACTGGTGGAGGTGAGGATTCAGCTTGTAATGTTTTGCGAGATACAATATACCACTCTATGTAATGTTGAAGAGCATACAACTCTGAGGGGACGTTTGTTTGATGAAAATTGGTTTTGAAATGACTGAGATATATAGATACTGTATCTAAAAACAAGCAAAAACAAAGAGATGTCCTGATAAAAGTTGTGGTCTGTGAAATTCATTAGGATCACTTTTTGGATATCTTAGCCATTTCAAGGCCAATTTTTGTCAAATAAACATTGAATCCTTCTTGAAATCACATGCTCTCTCATATTTCTCATCTCACCAAAAAAAAAAAAAAAAGTACACTGTACACTAGCTGTAAACCTGAATCCTCACCTCAACCAGTATACTGTACAGTCCCTATACAAATTTTTACCATGGTAATCAATAAAACAGCTAATGAACATCATGTGTGCTTATATAATGCCACTTTAGAAAACAAGCAGGAATTATAATAGATACTCGCAAGTGTTGCAGGAAGAGAGGCCCGATTGGGCCTTTTCATCAATAAAAAAAAAATGGCCCCTGCCGTAAATAGGCTCGTCCCGTATAACTATACATACAAAGCCTGCCGCAAACAGGAAGTTTGATTACTTTATACACTGTTATTTTCGCGTACAGATGTTTTCTCGAATGACCAGGTCATAGACATTTTCGCGAGATGTTGTTTTCCTGAATCGATGCCAACACTTAAAACGTTACTGCTCTATTAACAAGGAAAAGTAGAAATTACGCGGTGCGTAATATATATCCCCGCCGGAAGTAGCATTTAGTAGCAAAATGTACAATATAGGTCAAAAATCAAGGTCAAAGGTCAAAGAAGTCAAAGGTCAAAATTCTGTGTAGAAGTTTTGAAGCCCTCACCTAGTGCCATCACACAAAGCAAACGGAATCGAAATCGGGTTAGAAATGGCGAAGGGGTAGCATTTTGAAGCAAAACGTACAATATAGGTCAAAGGTCAAGGTCAAAGGTCACAACTGAAATTCTGTGTAGAAGTTTCAAAGCTCCCATGTAGTGCTATCATATAAAGCAAACAAAATCAAAATTGGCTCATAAATGACAGAGAAGTAGCAAATTGAACATTTTGATCACACATGGACGCACAGACGGACGGACGGACGGACGGACGGACGGACGGACGGACGGACGGACGGACACACGGACACACACACATACGGAGCCCGTTTTATAGTCCCCTGCTCGAACTCGTTCGGCGGGGACAACAAAGCGCATTGAGATATAATTTTCGCGTGTTGTTAAATTCACGATCCAACTGTGATTCAAGAAATTCGTGAAAATTAAACCCTCATGAAAAATAGCAGTGTATACAG